>NC_048596.1:265575336-265692836 GCF_003668045.3 Cricetulus griseus | reverse complement strand
CCAGAATAGTTCCTAGGAATAGAAATGGTAAAACATTCTTAAAGACACAGTAAGTCAGACCAGGGAGATGGCTTGGTAGTAAAAGTGCTTAGCATACAAGCAGAAGGACCGGAGTTCAGATCTCTAGAACCTATCTAAATGCCTGATCAGCATGTTAGCCCATAATTCTAGCCTTAAAAGGCAGAAACAGAGAATCCTTGGAGCAAGCTGGCCAGACAGATTTGCCAAGCCATCAAGTTCTGGGTTCGATTGAGAGATCCTGCTGCAAAGAGTAAGGTGGAAGAGTCATCAAGGCTCAGGGAAGATACCTGATATAAATTTCAGGACTCCACAGACATTTGCATACAAGTGCACACATATCCGCACACAGGTGATCCCACATACACGCATGCCCACACTTACGTAACAATACAGTAAATATATTATTAGTCATTAGTGGGGAGTAATGGTCATCTGAAACTTGACCCTTCCTTACCTGACAGCCCTCCTGAGCCTCTCATGTCATTTGGTCCTGGCTTAAATGGCAGTAGCAGATGAACTATACTTGCAATAATTTACTGACTGCTATAAATTGAGCATGGCGGGAGGTAAATATCAGCAGTCTCAGTGAAATAGCTGTATAGCAACCAGAGAAATTATGGAGCTTCTGTGCGGATTGGATTGCTTTTGTAAAATACATCAGGCCACAAAGTCCTCTGTGGGGGGGAACCATGCAGTGGTTATGCAAAATTATCGGGCAGGCTTCATACAATCTTTTATTTTTAAGCTGCTTTTAAGTTAAAGGGCAGAAAAGACAATCTTTGGACTTCTGTGGTCTTGCAGAAACAGGCACATGGGGTCCTGGAGCCACTGATGCTGACAGAGAAGGTGCTGTGGCCCGTCTGTATCGGCTTCTGCTGGCCTCTTCTTCTTCTGTAGGAGACGCTGAGTACTGCAGGGTCAAGAGTAGCACCCACCAGTGGAAAGAGGACGAAGCTAATATTCAGCAACCAAAAGGGACACTGAGAGTTCTGGCATGAATCTGAAGTGTACCCCCCCAATAGGACCACGTGTTTGAACACGTGGCCCTCAGCTGGCAGTGCTGTTTAAGGACACTATAGAATGTTGGGATCTTGGGCCATTGAGAGTTATTCTTGTCTCTGGTTCAGTCCTGCACATTCTGTCTTCTGATCTCCAATCACTTCCTCTAGCCTCTATAAACTGAGCTGCTTCCTCCACCATGTGTCCTTCACCATGGTGGGTTAAAATCTCTCTGAACTCCTGAGTCCCAAGAAACCTATCTTCCCTTATATACTTACCTGTCAAGCACCCTGTCCCAGTGATCCAAGGAACCTGACACACTGACCATCCCCCAGGGCAACCAGGCAGGCCAGTTTACAGTGATCAGAAACCTGCTTCAGTTGGAGTGGACCAGGTAGGTGACTTAGCAATTTGGAATTCTGTCTGTAGATGAATACAATGCTGAAGGAAGCCCAGGTGACAAGAGTCAAAATCAGCCATCGCTTCTGGCTATCAGTTCAGATATGGCTGACCTGTGCCTAAAGAAAGAGGAGGAGGTCACATCCATTTTCTACAGGAAGCTCTGCAGTTTGGAGAGAAGCAAGACTCAGGCCAAGATTGCAGAGGTCCACGGGCTCTCTGCGGAGAATAGAGAACTAAGACAGATAGGACTGCAGGCCTTTGCTAGAGTGCTAGAGAGAATACCAAAAGTGGGTGTCATCTGGGGTAGTAAGATTGCCAGGTCCCCAGCAGCCAAAGCAGTTCCCTCTATTATTATGTCCAAGGCTAGTGATACCAATCAGATATGGCCCTGGCACAACCAGTACAATAATTCCTGGAACTCTTGTGGAAACGCAGGCTCTGATGGGGTGTGTTTGAGTCCTAGAAAAAGGTTCTGAAAGTCTCATAGGATTCCCCACTGATGCCAATTCCTATGGTTTCCTAAAGTGGCAGGTTCTGAGACTCGCCAATCGCTCTCACTGCAGCGGGCCCTCCTCACCGTTGTTCTCCGTCCTGATCTGCCTGCCCAGGTCCACCAACACCACCTCCAACACCTTCTATCCTCTTCCCCTCTCTCAGGGCCTTTGTATGGATGCTTTTTGTTTTTCTTCCAGAATGAGCACCAGGAGAGAAAAAGCCTAGATTCAGAGAACAGAAAGAACAAGATGGCCAAACCCAAACCTGTGCTTCTTTGCCAAGTGCCTTGACCTGTGCAGGGTAGAAGAAGGCGCTACAGTGCACCATCCTGGGGCCAAGGAAAAACTGACAGGACTGCTTTAGGATTGACATGGTGATAAACCTTTGTAACTTAAGGAAGGAGGGGTTCATATTGGCTCACAGTCTGAGAGGGGACACAATTTATCATCCTGGAAACATCATGGCAGCAGGATGCTTAGATGATGACTGCTAGCTCTCACTCACTTTCTCCTTTTGTATTCAGTTCACGATGCCAGCCCAGAAACAGCGCTGTCCACATTCACGGGAGTCTCCTCACTTCAGTGAACGAAATCCAGAGCTCCCCTCACAGACATACACAGAAGTTTTTCTCCTATGAAGTTGACAATCAATATTAATCATTACAGGAATTAAAGAAAAAACCTCAATCAGTTTGGAAATATGTTCCATGGTATTTGCTGGAAGAAGCTGGGTCTCACATCAAGGTGGCATAAACTGGGCAGGTCGGAACACCACACTGAGCTCTGCCTTTGCCTCAAGCCCCTGAGCCACCACCCTGCCAGTCTGCCCCACTAACTGCTTGGCCTTTCCTTTTGAAGCTATTATATGTGATGAAGTGGAGAGGTGGCTTCCCCCCCTCCACCTTTTTATCTTTAAGCAGCTTATTATTAACAGAGAGGAAAACATCTCCCATGAGCAATGGCAAAATCCTGCATATTGGTTTGTGAATCAATGTAGCTTAGGCTAAAGCAACCTAATTTTCTGAAAGCCAGTCTATGGCTTTGGGCTTCCAGAGAGGCATAAGGTTTGCATGATATTTACTCTTACTTAAAATTAAATGTAAATGGGGAAGAAAAAAAAAACTCAAGAGGAAGTTTTCTGGGAAGACGTATCATTAACAAGGAGAAAAACGAAAGGCTAGAAAGAAATGTGGGCAGACTATACATACTGCATTCAAGGAGGTCTGGCAGTATAGATACAGCAACGAATCACAATTATAGCTACCTCCACGTCATGAAGTGTCATGTGGGTTTTTTATGTACTTTTTTGTTGTGAAATGCACATTTAAGGAAGCAGGTGATACACATAGAAATTCCAACTTAATAGATTATGTACACTGAACATTTGGGTGATTACAGAATAAATGAAACCCAACCCAAAACCATCCACCCACCCTTTTTTGATAATGACCCATCCTCCCTATCAATAAAAAACATTTTATTGAATCTTTGTGGATTTCACATCATGCACCCCAATACCACTCATCTCCCCATCCTTTCATGTTTACCCTCTGCAACAACCCCCCACCCGCAAAATAAAATACAATTTAAAAGAAAAAAATCTTATCATGGAATCTGTAGTCACACAGTATACTTTTTAGTCCATACATCTTTACTTGCAAGTGTTCATTTCAATGAGTCATTGGTCTGGTTTGAGGCTTCTGGCTTCTGCTACACTGTAGATGCTGGGCCCTCACTGGGACGACTCTTGAATTTCCTGTTGTCCTGTGTCGTGAAGATCCTACAGCTTTGGATCTGTAGGTTCATCCCCTTCACAAGCTCCAGCAGTTCATTGATGAGGTAGATGTTGGGGCTGGTCAACTCATAACTCTGGTTCTGGGGCTGGGGGTTTGCTGGGTTGGTCAGAAGCCAGCTCTTCCCCCATCCTCACCACCAGGGTGAGCTCTCCAGCACTGTCCACCCCAACCGGCCCCAGCTCACCCAGTGACTCAGACAGCAAAGGGGTAGAGCCAGTTCTCCTGCTTTCATTCCCTCAGGGCCTGCTGACCTGCACCCACACCACCAGCACCGGCTCCACTGTGCTGCCCAGGTGGTGCAGGGCTGCTCTCCTGAGTGCTACAGCTGGTGAGAGACTGGGCCAGCTCTCAGACTCCCAGGGCACCCTTCCCTATTTTTAAGCTAATGTCCCTACCTCTTTATTTTCCTTTGTGCATTAATTCCTATTTTTAAAGTTGTATGTGTTTATGGGTGTGTGCATGCCAGTCCTCCTATGTAGAGGTCAGAGGACAACCCCAGCTGTCACTCCTTACCTTCTAACTTGTTTGAAACATGGTTTCCTACTGTTCTTCCACTGTGCTGTGGGAGTTTCTTATCTCTGCCTTCCATTTCCCCACAGGAGTGTGAAGATTGTTGTGGAATATTATTTAAGATGTGTTACATTTGTTTATGCGGTGGAACATTTGTTTAATGATGGGAAGTTGTGTTGCAGTCTTGTATGTTGCATTTGTTTAACTCTGTGAAGCTGTGTTGCTTTGTCTCAAACACTTGATTGGTCCTATAAAGAGCTGAACAGCCAGTTACAAGGCAGGAGAAAGGATAGGAGGGGCTGGCAGGCAGAGAGAGTAAATAGGAGGAGACATCTGGGGAGAGGGAGATCTAGAAGAGGGAGAGCCAGAAAAGAAGAGGTCAGCTACCCAGCAACACAGCTAGCAACGGGATATGAAGGAAAGAACAGATATACACAAATAGAGAAAGGTAAGAGCCCAGAGGCAAAAGATAGGTGGGATAATATAAGTTAAGAAAAGCTGACTAGAAATAAGTCAAGCTAAGGCTGGGCATTCATAAGTAAGAATAAGCCTCTGTGTGCATGATTTATTTGGGAGCTGGTGGCCGGGCCCCCAAAAGAATAAAGAATAAAAAACAACCAACTACAGAAGATGGTATTGCATATGGATCCAGTATTTATGTGAGTTCTGTGGATGTGAACTCAGGGCCTCATGATTTCGTGGAAAGTGCAATGACGTATGGAACCAGATTCCCAGCTCCCTCTGAAAGAAAAAAAGAAAAGAAAAAACATATAGGCGTGCATGAATTTCTTTTCTTCCATCCCCCAATTATGGTATTCCTAAGCTGGATAAGTAACATTTTATGATATCTACTGCGGATTGGTGTTTTCACTTGTCTCCGGTGTTTGGCTGTTATGAATGGATGCACTATTTCTGTAATGGGGACACATCCTGGGGTCACTTCTCAGGCACTGGATATGGCATCTTTCCTTTTAGTAGATGACACTCAACAGCTCACCAAGATTACAGTAGCAATTCCCTTGCCTGAGAGTTTCTTTTGCTTTATAAAGGGCATGAGTACCACCTTTCTCTATCTCTCTCTTTTTTTAAATCTAAGTTTTCTATTTTTCTCTTTAATAAATATCAATCTATTTAATAAAGAAAAACACTACTGTAACACACTTTTAAGAATTATATTGCCCATTGGGGGATATTCTTTTTAAACCTTTTAATTGAAACAAATCACTCTGTGGAAAACATACATGAATCACACATACATGGCTTAATGGGTATTCACACAGTGGGCACCCCTTGGTAACCACCCACAGATCTAAATAAAACTTTGGGGCACTAGAAAAGCCTTCAAATGGCTTTTTTACTTTTGTTAGCAAAGGAAAACGGTTGTACTTTGTTGAACAGCCATTTCTTCCAAACTGAAACACTCTTTTTTGGAGGAGAAGGGGGAGACATAATCCACAGAACACTACAGAGAACTAGAGACGCTTGAGGAAATTTCCAAGATTCACACACCCCTTCCTATGCTCATGCAAGCCTTGTGTGTGTAGGCAGCATGACTGAAGGAACAGACTGTCTTTCAGGGACCCAACTGCAAGTTGTATGAGGAGCTCCAGGGGTACAGGTTTGTGAACTGTCACTCATGCTGGGGTGGGCTTTTTAAGGTAATGCAACTGCCTTTGAGAAACCCATACCTCCATAAATAACCCCCCCACACAAAACTTCCTAAGTTGCCCCAGCTAGACTTGAGTATAATTGTTTCTGATTTGCCTAGTTGCCATCTGGGGTCAACAGAGGTTTGCTAGGTCACCCCAGCAAAGGACACACAGCACACTTTCTCCCAGCATGAGACTTTTGTATGCTCTTGGACTTTTTCTTTTTAAACCATTGGGAACAATGTAGCCAATGATAACTTACCTCTAGTCTTGGGTCTTCCAACACTAGGAGGGTCATACATGCTGCCCTAATGCAGCAGGTTGTTTACTTTTTCCTGAAGGAAAGCATGATGTCAGGAAACTCATCTCTTCTTTCTTCAACTCACAGGCGTGTGGGGAACTTCTAGGCAGAGGTCATGTGTCATGTCATGTGTCTGTGATAGCCTTGAGCCTCCCTCTGACACTGAGATAGTTGTGGTTTCCACTTGAGTTTCTTCCTTGTTTGCTACCCAGATGCCAATACGTATCATGTCTTCAGACAGTCTGCTTTGTGTATATCAGAGCTATTGGAGGGTTTCAGCTTCTCTGGGAAGTTGATTTGTTTCTGAGGATCATGGAAATCCAAGGATACATTTGGCCACTGGATGAGTGAACCCTTGGCCCACAATGCAGGGCAACTTCAACACTGTGTTGTTTCGTATTGGATGGTGCCCATACTGGGAGGAAGAATCCTGCCCTCAGATCTTTGTAAAGGAAAAGCTGACTTCCACAAGGAAAGGTGAAGCCAACAGCCTGTTGTCATGGAATATTATTTTAAGATGCGTTACATTTGTTTATGCTGTGGAATATGTGTTTAATGATGCAAAGATGTGTTGCATTCTTTTATGTTGCATTTGTTTAATTCTAAAACTGTGTTACTTTGCCTGCCCAAAACACCTGATTGGTCTAATAAAGAGCTGAATGTCCAATAGCTAGGCAGCAGAGGGATAAGTTGGCCTGCCAAGCAGAAAGAATAAATAGGCCTTAGGTGGGAGGATCTAGAAAAGGAGAAGACTAGGGGTCAGCCACCCAGCTACACAGCCAGCCACAGAGTAAGAAGGAAAGAAAGACATATAGAATAAAGAAAGGTGAAAAGTTCAGAGGCAAAATGAAGAAGAAGAGGAACCAGTTGATTTAACTTAGAAAAGCTGGCTAGAAACAAGCCAATCTAAGGCCAGTTGGGCATTCATAAGTAAGAATAAGTATCCATGAATTTATTTGGGAGGTGGGTGGTGGGCCCCTAAAGAGTTAAAAAAAAAAACCCAAAACTACAGCTCATGCTTTTTACTCTTTCTAATAAAAACTGTCCCACCCTTCTATAAGAAACAATAGTTTATAGCTAGTTTTTGTTTCGTTTGAAATAGTTTCAGTTGAACTGGATCTCAAGATGGAATGTTAGGATCATTTCTCAGGAGTCAGACAGGCTCTCGCGTGCTAAGTCTACAAGACTGTATATGAATGAACGTACTAAACACAACTTTCTTTTTTTTCAAGACCCTGAGTGTAATTATTAAAGCTTCAATTGTCCCTAGTGATATTAACTAGATAATCAAATTTGGATCACAGGCATGAAATAATTTAAAGTGTGCCTTCATTACTGTTCAACTGAAAATAACTCAGTAAGAATGATTTTCAACCTCTCCCAGCCCCAGATTTGTCATATGGTCATGGCACCATCCAATAAACTTAATAGATCTATTCAAAAGGTCACACTGATTCTCTACAGCAAAGATTATCTTATATAAATAAAACAGGTTAAAAGATTCTACTACAGAAACAGAAGAAAATATTGCTGTTATCATATGCCGAAAAGACAAAATCAAAATTTGGCATAGAATTGCAAGAATTAGGAACTCTCCATTCCTAAGTTAGCTATGTGGGATCAACATCATTGACTAAGAAGAGACTTCTCAGGAACTATGAAGATGTAGTATCGTCTGTGTGACAACCTGTTTAGTCTCAGAGAAACTTATACTAAATGGGCCAAGAGTTCCTCTGACTGAACAGGGCTAGGGTGATCTTGCTATGCTTTCTGTGAGTAACACAGTAAGTGCCTGTCACCTGCCTCCAACAGGAGCCAGGAGAAGTTCTCACACCAGCATGACCTGACTGGGAAGCCAGTTTGCAAATGTTGGATTCTCTTCACCAGAGCCTTTAATTTTTATCTAGTAATAATATACTCTGCTACTTCTTGAAAAGAGGGGCCCATCTGTGTCCAATACTGTCGTAGCTGCATAACAGGGGTTTAAGACAGAAATTAACAAATATATTTTAGCTTGAAATCTTACGAATAAAGAATCATCATCAGTTTCCCTGAGCAGCCACAAAGCAGTCACAGAAAAGTCACAGAGCAGTCACAGAGTCCTTCATCCTGATTTACAAGAACCCAATTACAAAAGATGCCATGACCAAGGTCACCTAGCCTCAGATGTAGGTGAGCCCAACCTTCCTTGAGTGCTAGAGGGCTTGACCAATGAATTCATCAGTCAATATGTCACTAATTGCATGAACTTTCCCAATTTCTTGCATCTCTTTGGCCCAGATTTCTGTCTATAAAATAAAATAAAATAAAAATGAAACTAGGTCTCCTAGAGATATAGTCCTAATGGTACAGTATTGTGTTCTGTCCATCAGCCTGTGATTCTGTCATAAACCATGCTTCATTGTTCTGCCTCCAATAGGGCTCATCTGTTGTGTAATATTTTGTTGGTGTTCTGACAAAGCTTGCCTGGAGATCAGAGGGCAGAGCTAACCACTAGTTAACCATAGAGGCCAGGCCGTGGTGGCACATGCCTTTGATTCCAGCACAATCAGGAGGTGGAGACAGGATGATCTCAGCCCGCTACAATCTAAGGATTCCGTAGAGGTAAGAAGTCTCTTTAGTGACTGGCTCCTTTACTTCCCTGATCTTTCAGCATTTACTCTGATATCTAACTCTGTGTTTTTATTTAATAAGACTAATTAAGATCACGCTTCACTCATCACCACATTTTCTTTTTCACTGATGCACCCTGAGTGATGATGTCAGGGTTGATAGCCTAACTCCCTCCTGGTGATGGTCTCCCAGCACCTCTTTGAACCAGAGTCCACAGACAGGAGATTAGAATACTACCTTTTTAGGTTCCTTGGTGGGCAATCCATGATCAAATTGTTCCTTGCTCTGGGGCTGAAATTTCTACCATGGGACATGGGAACACTCTATCCAACTAAGAATCAGAAGAAAAGGAGGTGAAGAAGTCTGGACTACCATGGGAATTGTGACACCTCCTTGGGGAATTAGGGCCTGTCAATCAATGGTCTTTGCTCCCTGTAAATTTTGGAGTTATTAAATGAATAATGTCAGCAGGTAATAATTGCAAGCAGAACCTGGAGAACAATTTGAGATAGTATGTTTGTAAACATCACCCATGAGACCTGAGATGCAAGAGAATGCTCTGCCCTGAGAATGACAGCAAGCACCTTGGGGAGGAACTGACTAGGAGCAAACCCACCCCATTCTATTTCTCCCTCCCGTGTGTCAGCTCTCATGGCTTCTCGAATCTTGGATTGCTGTGGCACTCTTCTGCAGGTCCATGGCAGCTATTTCAGGCACCTAACACAGCAGGACAAATGTGCACAAGTCCACACAGTATGACAGAAGAATTAAAAATGTATTTACCATCTGTTGGTAGTTTCCTTGCGGGACTCTTTTCCTCTCCTGCAGCCACAAATAGGGTCTTTGCATTTCCTTCCGACTTCAGAGAGCTGGACTCTCTGAAATTGCAGGACTTTCTTTCTCCTCCTTGTCCTCCTCACTGTCATCATTGTCTTCCTCCTCCTTCTCTAACCAAGACTGTTGAACTCTGGAACAATTCCAGATTCTATAATCATTTCTCTTAAGTATAACTTGGAAAGAGTCAGGCTAAAGAGATGGGTCAGTGCTTAAGAGCATTGGCTGTTCCTCTAGGGGACCCAGGTTCAATTCCCAGCACCCACGTGGCAGCTCACAACTGTCTGTAATTCCAGTTCCAGGTATCCATGACACCAGGCATGTATGTGGTGCACATATCTGTTCATGCAGGCCAAATACCCATACACATAAAAAATTGCAAAGAGTCTACAAAAATTGTATAGTATTTTATACTTAGATAACTCCTATGCCCTCTGCTTAGGTTCTGGTTCCAGAGGTCTCTGTAAAGCTTGGGGTGGAGTAAGAAGAAAGGGGTGGAGCAAAGTCAACTTAAATGGGATTGTATATCAAAATGAGGCTTGGAAATTCACACTGGCCCCCTACTCTCTCCTCATCACAGAGAACTGATCTGATAAAATGCACCATTTACTCTGGAACAGAATCCTAGAGAAGGAAGCAGGAACTTCAAGTGTGAGCCATTTCCAGCCATGCACTCCCATGCAAAAATGAAAAGCTGTTATTTAGTTTTGTTAGTTGGGACATGATGTAAGTTGATCTGGACAAATGTTTCCATCCTCATTCAGAGCCTCTAGTTTTCATTTCTGAAATAATTTTGTCAGTCACTTAAAATAAGTCCAACTCGTGGTGATGCACACCTGTAATTCTAGGAGGAGATGGAGGCAGGAGAATCACCATGAGTTCAAAGTCATTTTAGGCTATGGTCTGTATCTTGGTTTCAAACCCAAATAAATGAATGAACAAACAAACAAAAGAAAAATTGTCGTTGTGGCAAAATATCTGGCAGAAACAAGTTCATGAAGGAAAGACTTTCTTTGCTCATGGGTTCAGAGGGCACAGTCCTTCATGGCATGGGAGGTGGGGTGTTCCTGACCATAGTGGAGGGAACATGGGTGCATTGGCCTCACACCTTGTTGAATCAGGAAGCAAAGAGCAGACTGAAACTGGATTGAGCTATGAAATTTCAAGACCCACCTACCCTCAGTGACCCACTTCCTCTGTTGAAGGTGCATCTCCTAAAGTTTCCATAACCTTCCAAACGTTGTGGTGAGACAAAGTGTTCAAACAAATGAGCCTATAGGTGGGACATTTTATATTCAAGTCCTAACAGGTAGTGGAAATAATGTCTTGGCCAAAATAGTGCAATGCAGTATTTTTTTTTTTTTTTACCATTTTCAGAGTTCTGGTTCATTCAGGCATGTTAAGTTCTCAAGCTCTAATGATATCTACTTTACCCTAAAACCATTGAGCCTTGAGCAGCCTTTTAAACTCTGGGAAGTGAAGATTATGACCTCAATCTCACTGCATCATTGGGAGGTTAAATGAAATGACATCTGCTAAGCCCTCAATGGGGAGCCTATCACTACACAAGAACTTGGTCAACAGGAACTTTTACAGCTACAACTGTATAGTGTCTTGGACTTTTGCTTTGTTTTGTTTGAGACAGGTCTCATGTATCCAGGTCTGGCCCCAAACACTATGTAGTTGAGGATGACCTTGAACTCCTCAATCTCTTGCCTCCATTTCTGAGTGTTGGCATTACATGCAATTGTAACCCTTATGCCTGGCCTCCTGGGTGTTCAGGATAGAAAGAGAAGAAGAAGACAAAAATTTTGAATGATAGATTAAATACTAAGATAAATCCCTGCCCAAATCTTGGCTTTGAATTTTTATTCTTTTAAAATGTCTTTATAAACTGGATTCTGAGCCTAGGACTCATGCCATCATAACTCAGCTTCAATGGTCATACTATTGATATAACTGAGTCAATGAGCAAGCAAACAGCCTGGCAGAGTAGGTTTATTTTGGCTTAGTTCTTGTTTTTTTGGGTGGAATGGGTATGGATATGGAGCCTAGGATCTTGCACATGCCAGGCAAGAGCTCTACCACTGAGCTACAGATCTAGTTGTGGATTAGCTTCTAATGATGCCATCACTGGTCCACAATTGGCTGGTGATTGCCCAGAGTAGGTCCTGGAAATTATTACTTATTGATTCATAAATTCATTTAAGATGTCTATCATAAGTCAAGAACAATCCCAGCTGATACTGACAAAAAAATCCATCCCTTCCTGACAATAAACAAATAGCAAACAATGGATATGAGTAGGATATGAGATAATACATCCATGCAATAACCAATGAAGGATACAGCTAGTGTGTATCGGTCGGAACATGCCTCCCTGATGGTGGTTCCTCAGGGAAAAAAAGATTGCATAAGGTGGATCCAGGGCAGTTTTACTGTCTAAGGGCAAAGCATTCCTAGATCTGGAAACAGCAGCAGAAAGCCCGAGCCCACAGCAGAGCATGCCTGGCTTCTTTGTAGAGCAGTGGGGCTGAAGATGTTGGGGCAATGATAGTGACAGAAGGGGTCAGAGGAGCTGAGATCATTCAGAGTCTGGTAGACCGGGAAGTGCTGTGACCTGCCTTTGAGTATAAAGACGCAGCCGTAAAGGCTTTTGAGCAGCACTGATTCACCAGCTTCGCACATGGACCAAGATGTAGACCAAGGTGTATTCAAGATGATGTAGACCAAGATATAGACCAAGAATGGACCAAGTAGCAGAGACATCAAAGAGACTGTAGGAGGCTATTGCAATGCTCCTGGTGATGGGTTAGCTCTGATGGTGGCAATCTCAGTAGTGAGAAATGGCTAGTCTCTAGATGTATTTTGAAGGTCCAGTCACCTCAATCCAATGAATAGCTTGGATGAGAAGTACCAGTGAGAGAGCAGATGAGATAACCCCAGTGGCTTTGGGACTGAATACTGAAAGGAAATAGACACTATTTCCTGAGAAGTGAGAGCGGTGGTAAACATGTCACAGCTATCCCAACACAGTAGCTTCCTCAGGATTTGGGGCCTGAGGGTGAGACTGTATGACAGGGATTAAGTATGCAGTTGCTCTTTGAAAGACGTGAATCAGTGCTGGAGACACTGGAGCTACAGCTCAGTAGTAGAGCTCTTGCCTTTTATGCATGAGGTCCTAGTCCTGAAAGAATGAAAGACAAAAAGCTTCTACCGTTGGCCAAATCTGGAGACATCCAAGGCCTGGATGTGGCATAAATTTTTCTGCTCTGATGATGTAGACAGCTGCTATTATGAACAGGTTTGTATGATTTTTTTGTTTGTTTTGCCTCAGGTTGATTGGTTGCATGTCTAATTAATTTATTATTTGTCTACTCTGCACCTTTAGCAGCCATGATACTTCTGTGGAGGATAGCTGCTGTGTGTACTGGTGCCCAACAGAGGGAGCTGAGAAGCCCTATAGAAGACCTTGTTCCTAGACCTGGCCTCAGGCCTGGCAGGATCATGCTGTTCTTTGAGGCCTGTTGTGGTAGCCTTATATCACAGGCCAGAGCCAATAACTGTCTCTTCTGGAAAGATGGGGAGGAGACTCCAGAGCTGTCTGGGTAACTCTTCTGTTCCATGTCATCTTTTTGTTTACTGATGTTGTCATGGATGCCAGATCAAATATACACTCAAAACAGGTTATCAATAAATATCTAAGGAGAAAAGACATAGGGGTATATATAAAAATAACAAGAAAACAAAAGCAACAGTCCTGAAATCTCAGGTACGGAAGAAGGATAGATTCTCTAGCTGGACCTGTTGAAACAAGTAACCAGTCAGGTTTGCTTGAAGCATGAGAGACTTTGCTCTCCCAGCTATGGTGGCCAGAAGTCTGGAATCAGCTTGTCTCCGGGCAGCCTCAATGTGAAGGCTGTTAAGGAAGAAAATTTCCTTTCTCTTACAGCTTCTGGTGTTTATTGGAAAGGTTTGGAACTCTTGGCATGTAGCAATGTTTTTCCCATCTCCATCTTCATCTTCTCAGGGATCCAGGATACCTCTGAGTTGATGTCCTGTGTTCTTATGAAGGTGACATTCTTGCTGGATTTGGGGTCCACTCACCCAGGAAGACCTCCTCCTAGCTAAGCAAATGTGCAAACCCTACTCCCAAATCAGGTCACATAGCTACTGGGATTAGGACTTCTCTATATTTTCGAGTGGACTGCATTTGACTCCCAACAGAGGGCAGTGGGGAATGCCAGGGATAGTGTATCTGTTGAGATAGTCTCTTAACCAGAGCAATGAATAAAGGAGAAATGCTCGCAGACTGCAACTAGCGAAGGTCACATGTGTTTGGGTGCCACAGGAAGCCTTCAGATAAGAGCGGCTCTCCTCCTCGAATAGGATACTCTCTCCATCTGTGCTCATGGCCCTGAAAGTTTTTTTTTTTTAATCTTCTGTTAGTGGTTTCAAAAATATTGTATAAATAAGAATAATAAGAAAATAGCACTGCTCTGACTCACATACTGGGCAGAGCTGCAGACTCTTGTGATTATCAAGAAAGACTTCACTAAAGTGCTGATGCTAAAGACAAATCTGAAGAGATGAGGAGTAGGTCTCTAGGCTGAGAAGGTGGGCTTGGGGAGGGGAGGGCAGGAAAGGTAGGGGGATAGGGTTTTTGCATGCTAAGAGAATGTGTTCACCAGAGGATGATGTTAGTTCCCTGACATACTTTGTACCTCCTTTAGAGGGTGTCACGTGCTAAGAGAAAGTGTTCACCAGACTATGATGTTAGTTCGCAGACATACTTTGTACCTCCTTTAAGAGGTTGTCCCATCTCAAGGCCTGTACTGTCAACTTTATCTGCTGTGTTCAAATATTTTTAAAAACGAAGAAGGGGCAAGGCTGGAGGTGCTGTCCAGGGGTTGAGCACCTGCCTAGAGACCACAGGGCCCTCGGTTTCTTTCACTTCCATCATTGCAGGGAGTGGGGGTGGGGTGGGTAGGAAGGTCAAATGTGTTTCTGGTTTTAATGAATGCACAAGTAAGAAACTGATAGCACTAGGAACACATAAAATCAGGAGGAATCAGCTATTGGACACATTTGCCAAAGCACAAATATGGAAACCCCACTCTCAGCAAGATCTGCAGAAATCAAAGAGCCGAATGTGGTAGAAATTCTCTTGCCCTGACTGCAGAAAAAGATCAGCCAAAATTTTTTTTTCCTCTGATACATTTCATGCTGCACAAAGGGCCGAACTGGGTTCTTATGAACCCGATTGTGAACCAAGATATGGGATTCAGAATCATCTCCATGATCTAGGAAAATTAACTCCTCACTCTTCTTCCCAGAGAAGCACCCTAGCTTGTTGCCTCTGAGCCTGATTCAAGGTCTGACCCGGTTTCTGTCCCAGAACTACTCCCCGTTTTTTGGCACAGGGATATACAGGATGCCAGCAAAGTTCACACGGGGTCATTACAGTCTTAAAAGGCAAGATGATTCATGGCTGGGTGGGGGAGACAGGGTATTGAGGGGAAAGGAAGTGCTGAGCAGGAGGGGGTGGAGCCATGCAATTATGAAATTGACTGCAGGAAAAGCTAGCCCTGAGAGTGATGGGATCCGATTGCTCTTATAATTGGTATTTAAGCTCCAGCTTTTAAAGCAAAGAGGGGGTTGGAATGAGAAGCAGCTCTCACAACTTGGATGCCTATTGCAGTAGGATGGATTCCATGCCCATGTATTTTGTTACAATTACCAATATTATTTCTCCTCATATCTGACAAAAAAAAAAAAGCAAAGAAAGTTCTCCCCAAACAGAGTAGATGGCAGAATAAGATTCTGGCTGCAGGTGAGTAATTTGTCTTCTTCTCTTTGATTGGCTGGCACTCCAGCTGACAGGGGCTTCTATTCTGTGTGTTCATTCTAGAGTTAAGAAGACAGTGTTTGTAATTTACAGTTTTAGTCGAGTGCTATTATCCCCACCCTGGCAGAAGGCAACTGTGGCAGGAGAGAAAAGGAAAACCAGGACCTCCAGTGGCAAGCCTTTAGAGACTCTTACGTCCCTCTCACTCCTTGCCCCTGCTCCCAGGCTCACTTCAGGCCTCTAACTGCCTGCCAGTCCCCTCTGAAACCCTGATGAGGACAGTTTCTTCTATGAACTCTAGTGATTTATGTCAAAAAAAAAAAAAAAAAAGGAAATCTTGCCAATGCATTTTTTCTGCACTGCTTCCTCTTTGGGGCAAGCTTGGTAAATTCCTCACAAAGGGATGTTCTTAAACTCTGACCCTTATTCAGATCGGCTTATCCTGGCCAATATTTACTCAAGAAAAATAAAGTAGCTAAGAGAGAGTTTGCAGCCGTGTGTTCTCCTACAGTAAAGTCAGGACAAAGAACCCTCCTGTGCTTTTCCCCAAGGACCCGATTACAATTTCTGTTTATTTCTGTAGTTGCTGGGGTCCACTGTTAGAAGAGGAAGCACCCCGTGTCTGACAAGTACCATCCATCAAGTACCACTCACTGTCTTATGTTCATATGACGGTGCTTCTGGCTTGGCTTTTAATTTAAAAAATGGATCTCTTTTGAGGAAAAAAAATGCCAAGTTGTTAATGAAACACTAAAAATAGAATCCCAAAAATTCCCAGCCAATACCAAGCCAGGGTTAACTCACATATTCTCAGCCTTCAAATGTTGCCTGTTTTCTTTTAAGAGTTGTATTCCTTAGGTGGCTGGAGTCACAGGTATGATCTTTAGCAGGCCCATCCCTCATATTCAATCTTGTTCAGTGTGACATTGATGACAATTGATTTCTAGCTTGCTGACAAATTAATAATGGTTAAAATAAAAAAAGTATCTCATTTCCTTTAGAAGTATGCCAGTGGGCTGAATTTATTATACATTAAAAAACAGATTTCCTTTTGATAGATTTGGTACATTTTCTAGTTAGAAAACAGATTGCATAATTTTCATGTGTGTGTATATGCATGTGTACATGTCTATCTGTGAATCTGTATAGGCCAGAGGTCAATGCTTTGTATTTTTCCACAGTCACTTTACATCTTGATTTTTTAACGACATATATATATATATATATATATATATATATATATATATATAGTGTGTGTGTGTGTGTGTGTGTGTGTGTGTGTGTGTGTGTTCCAGTGGAACACTGAAAGCGCATATGTGAACAGCAAAGTCAGCTAGTGGTTTGTCCTTTCCACTAGGTAGGTTCCAGGAAATGAACATGTCCTCAGGTTTGGAGGTAGACCTTATTGACTGATATATTTTTCTGACCTGCAACCTTATTTTGAAACAGGGACTTTTCTTGAACCTGGAGCTCATGGATTCAGTTGGATTGTCTGGCCAGTAAATCCCAGGGATGCACTTCTCCAGCACTGGGATCTCAGGGGTCTTCCTGTCTCCACTTCCCCGGTGTTGGGATCTCAGGGATCCTCCTGTCTCCACTTCCCCTGCGCTAGGATTATTAGTGTGCACCATCACACTGCTTTTCACTTGGGTACCCAAAGCCATTTGTTCCCAGAAGGTATCAATCCCGAACTATTTAGTCACAAACAGCCCACCTCCAAACTAGCTGTAATGCTGGAATGTAATGCTTTCTAGCACACATGTTGGTTTTTTCAGCAGTTTCCCCAGGTGACCAGGAGCATGAGCGCCCTTCATGAAGACTGAGTCACAGATGAGCCTACTAGTTTTTGCTTCCCTGGGCCCATAGTAGCTCTACCAATGAGACAATGTATTCAGTCAGATGACTCTCAGAGAACAGGCATTACAGTCTGTGTCACATGGAGAAGGAGGGCACTAAGATGAGGGAGAAGCATCAGCTAATATCCACTGCATTATTGCAAAAAGCCACCCAGGATCAGAGATGTCCAATTGTGGGATTGTTTTTTAGACTAATCCTGTTTCATGAGCTCCATCACCTATGCTATTGGTAGTTGGCTGTGGAAAATATTGAATTATGGGGCTGAGGGGGTAAAGGACTTGCCTGGCTTGATGAAGCTCTGGGCTCAATCTCTTTACACAGTAATCAAACAAAGAAACAGATATATACTAATATAAATACAAATTTATATGTGTGTTTGTGTGTATATGATCACTGGTATATTCATGTGTATACATCTATCTATGTATGCATGTATGTATTTTTACATGCATATGTGTATATATGCACATGTTTTATATGCTTAATTGATCACAATGCATGGTGAGTGTACATATTTTCATTTCAACATTTAATCAATTCAAAATCTTAAATCAATACAAAAATTTAAACTAGCCAAGTTTCAAGAGATCAAAGGCTTTATTGGACAGTGAGGCTCTGTATTAAAGTATTTGTTTGGTCGTTTTTAAAATTGCTGTTTTATTTAGTCAGATATGTGCACTGTTGAACCATAAACTGGTGGCAGATGCTGAGGCGCAGTGGCTTTTAGCCAACCCCTTTTCTGTGGCTCTGGGGAATAGAACCCATGGCCTTGCTGAAGATAAGCAAACACCCTGCCACTGTACTCTAAACCCTCATTCCACTCTTGAATATTGGTGATGTCATTTCAAGATCAGGAAGCCTGTGCTGCTGCAGTTCGGTAGAAGATCAAACGCGTGGTTGAGGCAGGTCTGGAAGTCTGTCCCCTACACACAGAGCCTCAGGACTTCAGTTCGGGTGTGGCCCACGGACCCCAGAGTCTATTGAATGGGCAGCTTTCACTTTTGTTTCTAGTTTGCTTTATTACTCTGATGTATTTCTCCACTGGTTTATTTAGGAATACAATCTAAGCAAAGTGTACTTGTTTTGTAACTACTGCAGCTTGCTCAATTTTTACAATGACATACAGGATAAAACCCTTTTTGTAAGAGCATGGTTAAAGATCTGGCCTCAGTATTTCCATTAAAAATTCAAAGTTTCCAGGATTATTGCATAGCCATAACAAATTGTTCCAGGCAGAAACTTGGCAAGTACTTCCCTACTGTGGGAAGACTTTTAACAATTCTAAAGAGATAAAAATAAATAAATGTGCCGGGCATTGGTGGCGCACGCCTTTAATCCCAGCACTTGGGAGGCAGAGGCAGGCGGATCTCTGTGAGTTTGAGGCCAGCCTGGTCTCCAGAGCCAGTGCTAGGATAGGCTCCAAAGCTACACAGAGAAACCCTGTCTTGAAAAACCAAAATAAATAGGTATATAAATAAATAAATAAATAAATAAAATGTTTATCACTTCAACTTCAATAATCTTTGATAAGAGGTGCATTTAGAGAAGACATACTTCGCCTTCAAGTTTGGTCTGGTTTACAAAGTTGAAAGGCTAATATGAGCTGCTCAAAAATGACACAATTGCTCTCCCACCCGCAACATCTCAATGAGTAACATCTTTGATTCTCAGTGCTTCCAGCTTTGCTGGATGTATTTCTGAGAGGCACTGGTCAGCCAGATGTGCGCATCTTCACCCTGGTGAAAATTTACATTTTTTAAAAGGCAAGGCTGATAACACTCTAAACTCTTTGTAGACCAGTATATTTTCCTCAGTGTGTATTTTGGGGGCCTATGTATTGTATATGAGATGCCAAACAAATAGCTGCTGAGGCATGACAAGGACAGAAAGAGCAGCTTGAGAATAAGACACAGTTTCTAGTTATAAGGTCCCATGTAGCCTCCGACTCACCATGCAGCCAAGGTTGCCTTTGAACTCCAGATTCCTGTCTCTGCTTCCCAAATGCTGGACCACAGGATTGAGGTTCCAGGCCTGGTGCTCTGTTCTTCATCTCTTAATGAAATGATCTAGGCTGTCATCCCAGCACTCCTGTGGCTGGGACAGGAGGATTGGAGGTTCTAGGCCAGCCTGGGCTACATAATGAAATCTAACCCTCAATATATAAATAAATACTCACTAAATATCACCTAGGTCTCACTCTGTTGACTCCTCATCTCAGTGTTGGCTTTTGCTATGTTTCCTAGCCACCCCAGGGAAGTGTTTAAGGATATGATATAGGAGAACTGTGAACAGCATGGAATACTACATAAATATAATCAAGAATTTGATAATCATCATGGCAAGCAGAAGAAACTAAAATAAGACATTTTTGAAAGTATGGCAAAAAAATTTACCAGCTTTTTAAACCAAGATGTGTTTGACTGAAAATCAATTTATTGAGTATAATATTGATGAACTAACTCTCCTTTTAGTTCTGCATTAGTTTCTCTCAGGGTTGTCTTATTCAGAAGAATTATCATTATTTTTGACTAGAGAAAACTAATGTATCCCATTTTTCCCTTTTATTAACAAAACTTTATCATGTTCATGTATTTCCTGTCAGGATGTACATGAGGGGGCATTCACACTAAGGTGCTGCCACGGAGGTCAGAGGACAACTTGCAGGACTTGGTTTGTTTTTTCACCACATGGATTCAGGGAGTAAATCTGGGTCCCCAGGCTTGGTGATAGGCTCACTTATCCTTTGAGTATGTCACCAGGCCAGGGAGTCCCTTCACTTTCTTTTTTGTTCTTGAGACAACTCATGTATCCTAGGCTGGTGCTGCTATGTAGTTTAGGGAAGATGACTTGGATTCCTAGACCTTCCTGCAGAGGTTACAGGTGTGTACCCGCACACCCAGTGTGGTGCTGAGCATCAAGCCAGAGCTTTGCGCACAGTCTAGGAAATAAGGTATCTTTCCCAAGCAGGATTCCTGAAGTCCACTGGAAGAATGCAAGCCTAGAACTTGAAACGAGTGTATCTTGTATCTTTTTATTTTATGTAATTTGCAATCTGTTCAATTATTTAGTTGCTGTAATCTGGTAGGCAGTGTGTGTTTGTTAGCTTTTTTGTTTTGTTTTGCTCTGAATGACATAACAGGCTACTTCCAATGCAAACATATACTACACTTTAAAAATCTGTCACCATGTGGAGGGCCCTGTGTACACTGGTTGTATTAAGCATTCTTGTGCTCCCTCTACTGCCTCAGAGAACACATTCATAGCCAAGACCCCAGTACATTCACTCCTAGCCAGCTTCTTTAGTTGATGAAACAGTTACCCCTCAAATAGGAGGGCTAGTTTTAGGGTCCCTCTGAAATACCCAAATCTTAGATTGCATTATATAATATATGATATACATGTATTCACATCTTCCTACATGTTTTACATTATAAGTAATTTAAGTTTATAGTATAACTTTCAGTTATAAGTAGCCTCTAGATTACTTTTAACACCTAATACAATGGAAATACTTGTTATTCTGTATTATGTATGGAACAATGATGAGGGAAAAGTCTATAGGTATTCAGTATAGGTGACTTTGAAATATATATATATATATATATTATATATATATATATATATATTCTCTCTACCAGAAGCTGGTTAAGTTTGAGGATGCAGTGGTCCACGTGGAATGTGGTGGTATTATTCGTAATTGGTAAAAGAATGAGCATAAAGGTAACTTATTGTCAATTAAGTTCTGTACTGTGGCTAGTGTGCCCAGACAGAGCCCTGTAGTACAGAGCAGTGTTCTCCGCAGCTAGTTCAAAGGCAGACTCTGACTGCATATGTGGGATAGGAGCCTTGATCCTGAAGTCTAAAGTCCTCCAGATGGTGGTGCTATGGCAAGTGCTGCTACTTTTACACTCCAATTTGAAATGCAGAAATGTAATGCAAAAGTCTTGTGACTTAATATATAGTTGCTAGTCCATTTTAAACTTTCAAAAGTGGTCGGAACAAAACCATGAAAATAGATAGCAGGTGGGCCGGAGGCAGGGTTGAGACTTGAGAGCATTTGTAGCAGGATAGCAAGGGCCTGAGTGTGGATCCCAGCATTCATCACACAAGCCTGGCATCCCACATGCCTGCTACCTCAGCCTGGAGAAGGAAGAGACAGAAGGCAAAGGCTAGGCTTGTTGGCCTCTAGTCTAGTCTAGAAGAGATGACCCTCAGGTTCAGGTAGAGACCCTGCCTCAAAGAAGTGCTCAGATAGGATTCACAACATCTCTCTCTCTCTCTCTCTCTCTCTCTCTCTCTCTCTCTCTCTCTCTCTCTCTCTCTCTCACACACACACACACACACACACAAAATCTTTAGAGAAATAAATAGAAAGTACTAAAATTTCTTTTCACATTAAGTAACTCATAACACAGATTAGGGGTAAGACTCAGCAGGCCTTCTTCCTTAATTTGACTCTGTTTCAAAGCTTGACTGAGTCTTGTGTAAATATATCATCAGATTTGGGTTTAGGGGAATAATGCTATAAAACTGCCAACTGCCACCTTGAAAACTGCTCTTTTTCCATTGAGTTTTCATTTGCATGAGAACGTTTGCTTTTAAAGAACCTGTCTTGGTACTTCTGATGGTGCATTTGATATTCTGTTATTTGGAAACAAAATACTTCAGCATTCAAGTAATAAAACTGTTTCA
The DNA here is from genome assembly GCF_003668045.3 of Cricetulus griseus. Lineage (NCBI taxonomy): Eukaryota > Metazoa > Chordata > Mammalia > Rodentia > Cricetidae > Cricetulus > Cricetulus griseus. The sequence goes on along the minus strand of NC_048596.1, from coordinate 265,670,820 downwards.
TGGGTATTATGTTTGTGTTGAACCTTGCAGGAAGCAAAAGCTGTAGGTTTGTGTGTGTGTGTGAGAGAGAGAGAGGGGGGGGCAGAGACACAGAGAGAGTTTATGGCTTTAATCTTAATGGCTAGGAAAGTAGACAGCACATTTCTTATTAATTATTTTTACTATGTGGGTAATGCACATATTTAGCTTTCTTTGGGGAACATTTAAATTAATTGACTAAGTCTAATATGAATTATGTGTTTTAATATGTTTAAGGTTGTTAAAATAATGCAAATTAACTGCTTGCACCAACGTAATAATTACAATATTAGTTTTTTCCCTTGAAAATTCTCTAAATGTAAGATGTCTAAAAATAGAGTGGAGGTGGATTGGACAGTTTGCAGATTATGAGCTGGAATAAAAACATCTCAGTTACGCCAAAAACATGGCAACCAATATTTTCTGTTATAAAAATATTTTAGATGGATTTCGGTTTTTTTATGAAAGCTGTCTGCAACTGAAGTGAAGAGCAGAAGCTTTGTTGATTCACGGGCCAGCAGTCACAATACCTGCAACACAAAGCATGCGCCTTTTCCACGCGAAGCCGGCAAGCTTCTGCTCCTTTTCAAAGACAGACACCACTCAGTTAAGCTCTGAACTATTAACCCTCACCTGGATAAAGCTCAGGAGGGAAAACAAAACTAGTCAGAGCCTTGACAGGAAAGTCCTGTTAACTGTCCACTAGAGGCTGTAATGAGACCAACAATGTCACTTGAGCATATGAAGTCTAACAAACATGGATCTTTAAGTGAACAACACAAGTTACGGAGGGGGCTGAGAGGGAAGGAACAGTCGTAGTTCTATTTAAGTAGCCGTGGATGTGTGCACGGTATTTCAAAACCTGAAAATAGATATGTATCCTACCCCCCCCTCCGGGCTTTTTTTTTTTTTCTTCTGAAGTGCTGGCTCCACAATTCAGTAGTTTAAAAAGCTCACGCATTTCTCCTGGTGATTCTGTACGCTGCTTCAGACAGTGACTAACTGTTAGGTCATAAGTAAACGGAGCCAAAAGGTCTCTCAAATCCCGCTTACAGTCAATAATAGTGGCTTCCTACAAGACCGAGGGATCGGGTTTCTAGACTCTTAGTTCTAAGCACCTGAAAGAGGTCAGATGCTGGCCTGACACCTACTGGTTTTCGAGAATTATCTGCAGCAAAGGGAACTCGGCACTGAGCGACCCTTGTAGGGTTGTGCCCGCTCTTTCTCCGGGTGCCACACCTGTTGGCAAGGTACACTCCTCCGGGGAAGATTCCTTCCCACCGAGCTCACACCTGGCAGTGCTGTAGCGGAGGGGGTGGGTGGGGGGACTCTATGTCTGCGTTCAGCCACCAGGACCAGGGAAAGTTCCTTTGCCGTGGATTCCCGAGAACCGCCATCGAATGGTCGGGGCACCGGTTACCTCACTTCCGATGAAATGAGTGATTCCCTGTTAGCTGAGAAAGGAGTGAGCAGGTCGGCTCCCAGAGCTAGAACTGAGACGTCTGATTCCTACTGCAGATTTCTAGACCTGCAGAATTAGATAGGAGGGTCGGGAGGCTGCCAGCTTGTCCGGGCAGGAAAGGTGAGGGCGCCAGTGCAAACTGAGGAAGCCTGAGAACTTTCCCGAGTTGCAAGCCAAGGCGCGGGCCCAGAGTCGGGTTGCTCAGGGCTCACCGGCTGGAGGGTTAACAGCGAGGATACAGTGAGTCCTCTTAGACACACACCGGGGTGGCGGGGTGGGGGCACCAAGGTCACTTCGGGATTAGAGTCAGCCGACTTCCCCGCATCCTTGCTTATTTTACCAGGTGGGAACCGAAGCCTGACACCCGCTGCGGTGAGTCCTCCAGGCTGCGAGCGTTGCACCCTACACTCGCCCTGTCCCCTCCAACTAGGTTGCAAGGAGACGGGGAGGCGCGCGAGCTCCGACGGGTCACCACTCCAATGACCTCATCGCCCCAACTTCCCCTCCCCTTTCTCAAACCTGGAAGGCACAGTCCCCACGGGCCGATGTCCGGGATCCGGAGCCGCAGTTAGGGAGAGGCACCGGGCCTCCCCTGGAGGGAGGGACCGCTGCTCCGGCCGGGTGCACAGAAGGGTTAAGGGCGCGGGCCGGCAGCCGCGCCGTGCGCTCGCCGTGCTCTGTGCGGCTCGCCGGGCCGCCTGCCAGAGGGTGCCCCCCCCCCCCCATGAAGTCGGATCCTTGAGCTGTGGCGGCGGCAGCCAACTGCTCCATATTTGGCTTCTATTACACATTTACATACTGGAGCGAGCGAGCGAGCGCGAGAGAGAGCGCGAGGGAGGGAGGGCGGGCGGAGGGAGGAGGGAGGGGAGGGGGGAGGAGGAGGAGGAGAGAGCAGAGTATACCGCAGACATCATTTCTACTACAGTGGCGGAGCCGTACAGGACCTGTTTCACTGCAGGGGGATCCAAAACAAGCCCTGTGGAGCCGCAGCTAGAGCTACAGCAGCCGCAGGACACTGTGTCTCTCCCTCTGTCCCCCCTTCCCCACGCAACCCCAGATCCATTTACACTTTACAGTAAGTGGCTATTTTTTTTCCTCCTCTGATTCTTTCTCTCCCCCTCCCCCTTCCTCCTCTCCCCCCCCCTCGATTTAGATTAAAATCACCCCCTCCCTCACCCCAATCCTCTCTCTCCGGAGAGGGGCCAAAGAACATCCAGCGTACAATCTCCCCTCCCCCAGTCTCAATGGGCTACAAGGAAAACAGCTGGAAGAGGAGCGAAGGAAACCGACGCGTCGTGGTGTGTGTGCGTGTGTGTGTGTGTGTGAGTGTGTGTGTGTGTGTGTGTGCGTGTGCGCGCGCGCGTGTGTGTGAGTGTGTGTACATATACCCCTGCCGGGCTCCAGCCTCCCGGCTCGGGACCCCACTCTGGGCGCTGGAGCAGCGGGCCCGGGGAGCAGCCAGGGGTGGGCCGCCCCCAGGAGAGGGGGCGCGCCCGGGCAAGGGGCGCGGGTGGGGAGAGCGGCGGCGCCCCGCTCAGGCTGCTGCTGGCCCGGCGGCGGCGAGAGCCGAGAGCCTGGTCCTCCTCCCTCCTGGTGGCGCAGGGGGAGGCGGCAGCGGCTGAGGGTCGCGCTGCCCTCTTCGCTTTTGCAAATTCTCCCTCCCGGGAGGGGGCGGTGAGCGCCGCGGGGACTCGAGGGAGGGCTGGGCTTCCCCGCCCGGGGTCGCCTAGCTTGTGCGAGGCGACCCCAAGACTGGGGTCTCCCCGCCCAGGCCAGCCTCTGGGGACCGGGGACTTTGCGCACGGCCTGGGGGAGAGGAGAGGTGGCGGCGCAGGGGGCAGGGGCGCGCAGGCTATCGGAGCGCAGCGGGAGTGGCGGCGGGGACGGGCCCTGGCTGCAGCCGCCGCCACCGCCGCCCTGTTGGTGCGGCCGCTTCCTGATCCAAAGCAGCCGCCGCCGCCGCCGCCGCTGCCGGAGCCGGAGCCCGAGCTTCCCAGCCCGGCCCGGCCCGGCGTCCCAGCCGGCGCCCGAGGCAGCAGCCGAGGAGGGGCTCTGCCCTGCTCCGGGACTGCTCGGCTGCGCGGCGGCAGGGAGGGTGAATGAAGATGGGAGGAGGGGAAGGAGGAGGCGGCGGAGGAGGAGGCGCTGCGGGGATTGGGATGCGCCCCGGAGCCCCGCGGCTCGTTCACTCCGAGCCCGAGACGCCGCCTCTGCCGTGGCTGCCGCGGCCGCCGCGCCTCCTACGTGGTTGCAACGGAGCGCGCAGGCCGGTCCCGCAGGGGGCAGGGAAGGGGCCGGACGGGCGGAGCGAGAGGTGAGGCGGGGTCGGAGAGGAGGGAGTGAGAGCCTGTGAGTGTGTAGGTGTGTATGTGTGCGTGTGTTCTCGCGCCGAGTGGGGACCAGAGCCTCCGAGATGGGGAGGGGTCCCGCGGTGGTCCTTTGGCTGACTCTGCAGCGCCTCGACTTCTCCTTAGCCACCTCCTTCAACTCTGGGGCTTGTGCGCTTTCATTTTATTTCAGACCACGTAGAGCTGACTGGAAGCGGTGAAACAATTCAGGTTTTCTAGGGAGATTGAGCAAGGACCTTAGTGGTGGGGGGTGGAAGTAGGATGGTGATCTAGACTCTGCCAGAAAAAAAAAAAAAAAATCAGGGTTTTAAGACGGTGGAGTTCAGTTCGATCCCGTGGCTGTCCTGTTTTGTTTTGCTTTCTTTCTGCATAATCCTACAGATAAGAGGGTAATATAAATACTTGGGAAGGTTGGGAAATTGCTGAAGAGTAGTAAGGGCGAAAAAAAAAAAAAGCCAGTCGGAAGCTGGTTATATAATGCTCTATGTGGCTAACAAGAAAGGCAAGCTATTTTTATTTTGTTTACCGTATGTTGTGCAGTAGGAACTCCTCCAAACTGGTTCTGTCCCCGAAGAGATTTCTTAGCTTCTCAGAGAGAGCCACAGGATACAATTAGTAAAATTAGAAGACCCCACACCACCTACAGAATAAAAAGTAGTGCCTTACAGTAGAGTTCTCACCCTTGCATGCAGAGGACTGTGTGTGTGCAATATGTTTCCCTGTGGCAATCTAGTCTCATCTCAGTGACATTTCTGTTTTATAATGCAAGCTCCCCTTAATATTTAAACATCATTGCTATAGGTCGTACACAACAAGGTAGTTACATGCTGGTTATTTTTAGGCACAGCTGGTTACTTTTCAGTAGTGTTTGCAAGCTATTTCTATTTGGTTTTCTGAAAAGCCCTGCAGTTCCTAGAAGCCCTAAGTTAAGCCCACCCTCTGGTTTCTTGATGGTGGGTAGGTAGCTAAGACAGTTTGACAGCCGAGAGTTTATTTTTATTTTATTTTTGAATGAAGTTTATGCTAGTGGAAGCTAGAGGTAGCCACCAAAAGAAAAACATGTGCACGAACTCTTGGGAAGGGATTGCACCATAACAGTTTAGCTGTGGCATTTAATCTCCTCTGATTGTCCTCTAACTGGCCATGCATCAGTCAATATTTTAGCAGCTTTGCAAATAAATGGGCTTGAATGCTCCCTTCCATAGGAGGCTGAAAAGCCTCCTGCCTGTCTGCCTCTCTCATCATACAGATACTGTCAGTGGTGTTAGTTTTCTGTACACTTACTCCGGCCCTGATCACTCATGTAATTAGATCAGGCTGCCATGGCAACAGACAGTGTTTCTTGGTCCATTCAGGTGGGTTTGCCTGAACTACTCCTAGTGTTTTATGCACAATATTCGAGCTGCCCGAACCAGAAAGGAGAAAGACTTCGCCATTTCAATTGCATCTTCTTTCAGTCATCTGAACAGGAGACTGAATGAGGCTTCTAGCTACTTAGCTTCTTTAAAGGAAACCAACCCACTGTTCCTACTGGGTACAATATGTAAATGTATCTCCCCAGACAGTGAAAGGAGCCTGACAATCCTTCTGGTGTTTATTGTTAGCAGATCAACAAGTATTTGATACTTGCTAGAAACCTTTCAGAGCTCACTGAAGCAACGTTTCTTTTGCATTCTAGAGCCTTTGGCCTTGTAGGCACTTAACTCTTTCAAGTGTGAGAGAAGAGGACACCCATGCTTTAGGACTGAAATTGGGGGCAGTGTTGCTGGCTTTTTAGGTAGTTTACTAAGAGGAGCTGGCTTCTTGGGAAAGTATATTCCCACTGTCACATTTTAAAACTTCACAGCCCACGTTATAAAAAGGGACACTGATAGTAGGCAGGCATTCTGAATGTTATCTTTCTGAATTTCGATCTGTTGCTCCTGATCCTTGATGATCTTCAGTAGTAATTGAAGATATTTTTACAGCTAAGTTAGGGATGCTACAAGCCAGTATCATGCATGGAGCTTTGCACATTAAACCGTGTATATGATACTTAGGGATATAATTTAATAAACATTAAATTATATAAATAAGAGAGCTGCAGGCCAGTGTTTGCATTCCCTTATCACCTTAAGCCTGCTAAGGGCAGAAAAAATATATATATTATGAAAGAAAAGTAGCTTTAGTTGCTGGAACCTGGCACTGTCGAAACAAAGGGAATGTTTTAATAACTTTGAATATGTCATGATTTAGTTGTGACCTTGCCAGTCAGTTTATAGTTTTAAGACCAAGTAGCTAAATCAGTTAAAATAGAAGAAAGACACACAGAGATAATACCCCCGCCCCCAACCACCACTTCCCCAGGGCCAGGATTGGGAAAGTTGTTCACTTCTCCTCACGGGGGGGGGGGGTTATGAGTTTCCCCTGGTTACCGAGTTTATGTGGTTGCTACATTACTGTGACCTGGTCCACTGAAGCATCACTGTGGTTAAAGTAAGCTATTATTTCGGAGAGGTAAATTCATGTGAAGCCAGGATCTAAAATAGAGGACAGAAGTTTTAAGTTTAACACACACCTTGGAGGTACTTCCTTCTATTCGCAGCAGACAGAGAATGGCTTTCTTGCAATTAAATGTGTACATGTATTTTTCAGTGTACAAATGAACCCTTGCTAAAATAAATATGAGAAGTGTCTGTACTTGATTGAGAACTGGGAAAGGCATCACTCCTCCTCCCCCTCCCCCTCAATTTCGTTTTAAGAGGGTTTGGCCAGCAGTGGTATTTGGTTAGAAATGGCCTAGAGAGACTTCAAGCTTGGCTTTGATAGAAAGATGAAAGAAAAAGTCTTGAGCCATCAGATTACATATCAAATAGCTGAAGACAGTCAAAAGTTTCCACTGCCCAGAATTCCAGTGCCAATGTGAAGCGATTACTAAAATGTTAGTCAACACTCTATGGTTCCCAGGTTTTCTCATTAGAGTTCCAGGGTTCCTTTTGTAAAATGTGACCTTGTTTTCTCTCCCATCCTGAAATGTCAAGAGAATGTTGCTCCTGCACATACCTTGAACAATAGCTTCTACTGACAAATAGACTGTAGCAGTTCACTGTACTTCCTATTAGGAGTTAGTCAATAAATATACTTTCCTAAAAGCCAGAGCTTATGCAAGCAGCTGAATGTAGGAGTGAATGTTGATTTCTTTGAACCGTAGTAATCTGAAGGCAACACGTAATTTAGACTCCAAAAAGCTTAAATACTTGCATATGAAAAGAGCCTTCTCATGAGGCAGTCTGTCGTTTTTCAGGGGGTTGGGTTTGACTGATTTCCAGGCTCTGTATTTTCAGAGTAGCACACAACTCTGAACTATGGGCTTGAGAGAGAGAGAGAGAGAGAGAGAGAGAGAGAGAGAGAGAGAGAGAGAGAGAGAGAGAGAGAGTTAAGTTTGTGCAGCTTAATTGCTTCAAAGAACAGATTTCGATCCTGTTGGTCATACTTCCAACCCGAGAACAGAGGCAGCCCTTCTTATTTTGTGAAAATGTTTGTTTAAAACAACAAATTATGGAAATGGAAGTAGAGGCCACAATTTCTGCCCAAGGACTAGCATATAGTGTTTCTTTTATTTGTTGTTTAAGATTTGAATTTCTGAGTCATCAGTAATACTATTTTTGTTGCATTTAATTTAGTTTAGTAAAATAAATTTACTCATTCCAATTTTCTGTGAGCAGTAACATGATGATGCGTATATAGGATGCTAGCTTTACATAATTGAAAAATATTGGCTGAAAGAGTTATAATTGGATTGAGGCTTTTTTAAAAAATAAATACTTAAAATTGCAAAAGGAAAGGATTGCTGTGTGGTAATTTATCTTTATTTGTGGAAATGGCATTTTTATTTTCTTTTTCCAATTTTTTTTGTAAGTATTTTTGACTGTAATAAGTGCAATGGCATATTTTATAGTCCTTTAAAACCTGAACCCTTTAGGACAATTTACTGTAAATGCTTATGCTCCCTGATACTCCTGTCTCACATGAACTAGAACGTGTTTATAACTATTATAGACAAACAAAACAACTCACATTTCCCTTTCTTTGGCAGATTTGATGTTAGCAGATATGTTTCATTGATTTTTCTATAATTCTTAATGCATACCATTTGTAGAGTAATGAAAGTGCAATGATAATTGCCATCATGCAAACAAAAAAATGTATTCTCCTTGAAAATCTCTTTCCAGAAAACTCATGGTGTAATTAGACCTGGGCCTTGGAGGGTAGGTGTTTCCCTGGTTGTAGGGCATCGTTTAGTCTCAGAAGGGCTCACCCTGCTTCCACCCAAGTGCCCTTTAAGCATGACATGTTTAGAGCGATGTATTTATCAGGTATTTTTAGTGGTGATTATAGCTGCCAACCTGTGAGCATGTGTACTTCTTAGAGAAAGAGAAAGCATTTTCTTGCCACCATGGATGGCAAACCTTTTCTCTTTGTGTCCTTGGCCCTGGTCCTGACCCTGTGTTCCCTCTTGGTTTTTGTATACCATCACATTTTTAGTTGTTTGGGCCATCTTGCTTGGTAATCTTCCACTGTTAGTAGTATCGTGCTTCTCTGATGTATGGTTTTGAAATATTGAAGATTTCAATTTTAGTGTGTGTCATTGTATACTGTGTTCCATCCTTTACTGTCTTGCTTATAATTTGTGTATTTTTTATAGTGAGTTCGTGTGGCCTTGACTTTATCCTCGTGTTCTTTCCTTTGATGGGATACACAAGTAAATAACTCTTTATTACTCTGGCTAGGGTAGCAGGACAAATGCTGTTTGAAAGAAGGAAGCATGCCAATGCTAGAGTAAATTAATATTTGACAGCATTTGCATCATATTTGACTGTTCTGTGCACTTCAGCAGAGTGGGAGGAGGCTGTAATTTGGACTCTAGCAAGCCTTATCTGCCGGGAGATGGGTAAACAGGGCCCCGTGTACACACAAATCCATATACAAGCAAACCCAAGTCCCCTGTACCTGTGTAGCTTCTGGGAAAGTGATAAAAATCAAGACTTCCTTTGCCCTTAAAGTAATGCTGAACTAAGATGAAATAAAATTTTGTGAACTCCTGTTGAACTTGGGCATCGTTTGTAACCCAACAGCCTTCTTGGGGAAAAGATGGTGTCTTATTTTCTTTTTGTAAGAACATTATAGTCCACTTCAGCTTTTCTCTCTGTACACAGATTACACACGGGGAAACTGAAGACTGTTAAAAACGATTTCTTTTGCAGAGCAGTCCTGGGCACATAATAGATGCTTAGATAAATTGGTGGTGAATGGATTCGTTAGAAGGAAGGATACTTTGGCTACTATTCATTACTTTGCAAAGTGCTGGAAAGAAATGGAAGTTATTTTCCTTTCCAGCTGGGCTGTGCTCTTAAAAATAGCGAGTGTGTATGGTTGAAAATAATTATGACTACTGAGATGAGTTGCCATGTACCCAAGGATAATTGGCTTCCTTACCTGTTTACAGATTACTCACTTTGGAGATCATATTCGTAGTTCCAGAATAGTTTCTTTCTGACACCCAATATAATTCTGGGCCTTCTCCTTCCTACTGTTACCTGGCGTGAGCTTAGGAAATCCAGACTAAATTTAAAATCAGCCTAAACACACAGGCAGCCCAACTCCAGTGATCTGACTGAAAACCACTTCAGCATTCACTTAATCTAAGGGATTTTTTTTTTTTAAATCCCAACAGCATGGCTGGTTCTTTTAGTTTAATCTGACTAATTGGGTATCCCCAGCACTTAAGTATATAATTTTAATGGCTGGCCGATCGAGCTCTCTATTTCTCCTGTTTCTGTGCATACATCTTTAATTTACAAAATTGTTTCCCAAGCACCAAGATCCCTGAAGATTCATCCATTTCTTCTTTCATTTATCCATTCACAAATTCATCATATAGTGGATAACTGGGATTTACTATTGGGGCAAAATCAAAGTGAAGCAGTGTCTGTTCAATAATTAGATGATTTCAAACTTAGGGCTGGGCGTGGACCTCCGTTGCTAAGAGTGCCTGTCTGCCATGCACAGAGCTGTAAGCTGGATGACTGAGCATTGCATAAACCGGGCCTGGTGCACATGCCTGTATTCCCAGGACTTGTGTGCTCAAGTTCAGGGTCATCCTCAGCTACATAGCAAGTTTGGGATCAGCTTGGGCTACATGAGACCTTTTCTTAAAATGCAACCTTATCCCTCCCCCCCCATTTGATTTTTTTTCCACTCACCTTTGGACTAGTGTGCTAATAGTGGTGTTCTGTCATGGTCATCTTTTTAGTTACATGTGGATAGATAATATGCAATCAATAAAATTAGGCTTTTGGCCCAATTGCTATTGCATCCATGCCCATTTGTACCTGGTGTGATTTGTGATGAGTGACATATGCTTATTTATTGAGTGCGTAAGGAAAATGACAGTGGCTGTCTCAAACACGGAGACCAAGATTTTCATTTGGCTGAAGAGATGGCCTAGGTTTTATGTGTTGGTTCTCCAATCTATCATGAACTGGCTACTGTCGGTGTAACTCCTTTATAACAAAAATAAAAAATAAAAAAATTTGTTCTTAAGACTTGTCTTTCTGCGTCTACATATTAAGGTAGACCTCTTTTTAAAGCAGTTTATTCTTTTTTGTCTCTCTGTTTGTTATTGGTCTTTCATCTTGGATTTCTTCTCCTGTGCTTCCTGGACCACTGTAGAAGCATCCTGCATCCCCAACAAGTCACCAGGGTAGCTCATTCAAGCTGCAGATCCGTCTGTCAACCTTGTCCAACTGTCTCCTCCTCCATTCCCTCTGCAGGGAAGTGCATCATATGTCAGGTGAGAGTGTTACAATGTTTTCTGTCTGAGGATAAGTTTGACTTGGAATGGTTGCTCATCAGCCATGTGCTCTGTTAATCGTGAGATATCATTTTCTTCACAACTATAGGGTATGGGAAATTGCCCTGTGTGTGTGTGTGTGTGTGTGTGTGTGTGTGTGTGTGTGTGTGTGTGTGTGTGTGTAACGTGGATGACCGCATCTATGGTTGTGGTCTGTTTGGTTCATGAAGAAACCCGCATTAATTTGTGATGATCAATGATTGCTGCCTGGGACTTGTGCCTGATCTTTTTACTTTTCACTTTTCCTTAAGTCAGTTAAGAGCACTAAGCTGCCATCTCCCCTGAGTCATGATTCTCCCGGTTTAGGTTCTTACTGTAGTATCATATGTTTGCAGGGAAACAGAGAACTGTTTGTTGGGTCAGTGGCAGGCAGGCGTTGTTGAATCTTGAGTCTCTTTGTGTCTGTTTGGATTTTACAACTTCCTGATTTCCTCACATACAGTAAATTTTTCTGGCTGAGCAAGTCTCGAAACAGTGTGTAAGCAAGGACTGTTGACTCATGGCTCTGTTAAAGAGCAGACAGGAGGCCACTGCCCTTCTGTGAAATCCGGAGAGAATGGAATTCAGCTAGGACGTGGGGCTGAAAAGTCTTGGGGACACTAGTATATATAACAAAGTGGGGGTGTTGTGAAATAGAAAAGAGAGGCTCCATTTCAGCTGCCTTCCTTGTGAGTAGCACTGCTTGAAGCCATGAAGACAGGCAACACCAGAAGTTACAAAGGCTGGCTGGGCAACAGGCACACTCAGAGAGTTTCAAACAGAATTTGGGGCTCCACCCTAGACCTCCTGAAGGAGAATGTTCCCCGCTGGTCTCTTGGAATGAAGGAAGTGTTTCTGGAACGTTCTTGTTTCCTTTCTTGGTAAGAAGCAGAAGGCACTTTTACCAAACTACATACCCCATCAAAATCCATTCATCAAGAGGTAGATCCTGGCTTTACCAAAAGTGTTCACTTAAAAAAAAAATGACCCAGTGGAGCTGAGCATGGTGGCTCATGTCTGTCATCAAAGCACTTGATAGGGAGAGCTGAGGTGGAAGGAGGAGTGCCCAGAGTTTGAGGCTAACTTCAGCAACGTAGTGAGTTCCAGAATAGCATGGGATGCAGCCTGAGAGCCTTCTCAAAAAGCAGAACAAAATAAAACTCCCAAGCAAATTCACCAGTTTTCTGTGTTTACACCTCAGAACCAGTTTATTTTAAGCTAAGTGCAAACCTCCATGGCCTTTGAGATAACAACCCGAAGCTCTGACACTAGCCAGCATATTTGGACTTCAAATCTCAAGATGCTTTCTGATCATACACATGCCTCTCTATACCGTTCATGCCCCTGCTTCTTCTTGAAAGATGAGGACAATAGAGGATACTGTGAGGATGGAATGAAAAATGTGCCTGGCATATGGCTTATGATCTGTTCACATAAGCTATCATTGTTAGCACATAGCTTATCTCTAGACCGGCGATTATAATGGTCTTGTTTTTCCATGGTTGCTCCTGGACCATACATGACTAGAAACAAGTCATTATACCTAGACCTTGGCCTTTGGACCAACCTTGTCGGCATTTGTGGCTCTACAAAGCCAATAAGGGTTCTATTTATTTTTCTGAATTTTAAATTCTGAACCTAGTATAACTCTTACTGTGGTAGAATGCATATTTTTTGCACTGTAGGAAGATATACTAATGAATAATATGCATAAATTGAATTATTTGTAGTTTGAATTAAAAGAAAAGACCTAATAGTTATGTTTAAGCTTTAGAAGTCTTGGAATATAGCTCAATGGGAGAGCACTTGCCTAACATGTGTGAAGACCTGGGTTCAATTCCCAAGACAGACAGAAAGAATCTAAGAGTCCTCTGAGGGGCAAAGCAGAGAATGGAGGGGGTTACCACACCACAGGGATTATATTCTTGTGAATTATGCAAATGGTTCTCTCTATTTTATTGGCTGTGAATTTGAGAGTCTCCATTGAAATGGAAGTAGAATGATGTCTAGCTCCTGCAAGGGCAAGCCTCTTGAGATCTGCAGGTGTCTGATAATGGGCAGGGCGGGGGGCGGCATATTGTTGCTTTCCCTCTTTAGGGGGAACCTGTTTAATATGTGTATTTTGCCAGGCAGACAATCCTCACATTGACCTTTTAGGAGACACGGATCAGGTGCATGTGGGGTGAGGTGTTCTTTTCTTTTTAAAACCTATGGTATTTGAAGAGAGTCTAATCTATAACAAAATAATCTCAAGAATTTTCTTGTGAAGAAGACAGACTGCCAGGAGTCTTATCTTGGGCTGCATGGCCTGCTTATTGAGGTGCAGGGGTTTCTGGCCTCATACCCAAGCCTAAGTGTCATGGATACTCATGGTCTCACTGAAAAATACTGCAGTGTCATCTTTAATATTAGGGCATTGATATTTCCTGTGACTGCATAGAAAAGAAACGTACATGCATTATCTAAACATTTTGCATACATAATGGCCTCATTATGGTCCTCACATTTGATGGCTGTATGTGGGCTGGGAGAGCGTATCATGTTGTACTCTGATACATTCCACTTACTCATTTAAATGAAAGAAAGTCTGGGTTATTATTTCTGGCTCTTGTTATTTTATAAATATGATGCAGCTAAGCAAGTTATGACCTAACTTATTCACAGTTACTATCTATGTAAAGAAGTGATTCATTCATACATTCATTGTGTTTTTTTTTTTTTAACTACTTTATGGTGCTGTGGACATGAAAGTGAGTAAGAGCTACCGGAGATTATACATTCTTCGTGACCAGGCATGAGAGAGAAGGAATGCACTGACATAACTAACAAAGCTGAATGGTTGAGTTGTGCTTAGAGAGGGGTACATTCTGACCCGACCCGGAAGGAATTCAAAAGGGTGGTGGGAGTTCAGGAAAGGTGGTGAGGAGGAGGATCATGTGACTTGGTCTCTGAAGGCTGGATTGCACTTCTGTGGGAAGAGATGGAGAGAGACAGAGGAAGGTCTTGCAAGTGGCTGGGACAACAAGCAAATGCTTACTTGTATGTAGTATGTAGGCTGGGCAACTGCGGCCGAAGGTGGGGTGTTTCTGGCTTTCAGAAGTCAAGAAGACTGGCCGGGGTATGGGAATAGCCGAGAGGTCAGTGGGAAGAGCAGTCTGGAAGAATGGTTTTGGAATTCGGCCTTCGGGGTCTTGCCCTGGGCAAAGGGCTGGACACACAAAAGGCGTGACTAAATCTAAGGATGCAGGAGCTGGCATTGAACGGATAGGGAGAAGGTAAGAGACAGTGAGAAGGGGAGCTTGGATGGTGGCATGGCACAGCCTTTGTTTGCCAGTTCTTCAAAAGCAGGGGGTGGCAGGAGGGACTGGGTTGATGCAGGGGTGTCTGGTGGAGGGGGGGGGATTCTGCTGTTAGAGCTCTGGAACCCTAGAAAGTCTGTGTTCAACTGAATGCCATGAAATCTCGTTGAAACAGTTATTCCTTTATAAAATAGGAACTTGCGCTAATTTTAGCTAGCTCTAATATGCGTGTATATGAAAACGAATGCCGCTTTTGACACTCAGCCTGTGCGGTGTCTCTTTCCACTTAAAACAAATGCTTCTTTGACTTTCCTCCAAGCGGTTCTCTGAAGACTTTGGATGGTGCCCCTGCCCCTACTAGCAACGATTTCAGCATTTCTTTGATCTTTTCTACTGCTGATTGATTCTTCTCATGTGACAGGCGTGAATCTCATTGTGTCAGCCACTTAACAACTTACCCATTGTTCATTTGTGGCAATTCAGTTACTGTACTTTTGATAAATAATATTAGCATACTAGCATGGGTGTGCTTTATAACTTTTGGAGATTTCCTGGAGGCTTTCTATAGGTTCTTGTAAATGTGAGAACATATGTACATATATGTAAATGTGAGAAGATATATATATATATATATATATATATATATATATATATAGAGAGAGAGAGAGAGAGAGAGAGAGAGAGAGAGACAGAGACAGAGACAGAGACAGAGACAGAGAAAGAGAAGCATGGATCTTGATGTATGAAAATCCTAAGATGCCAGACCCAGCTCTTTAACGAATTGGCTTCTCATTTAATACCCTATAGAAGATAAAGAAATACAGAATTGAGCTGAGCATGGTTGTGTATTCCTGTAGGCCTAGCATTTAGGAGCCAGAAGCAGGCAGGTCAGGAGTTCAAGGCTAGCCTCAGCTACACAGTAAGTTTGAGCAAGCTTGGACTATTTGAGATCCTATTGAAATACATATCATTGCTAAGTCTTAGTTCTTGGGGGGGGGGGTGGTTAGCCTAAGACTCTGTGGTACACAATGCAAGGGACCAGTGGAAGTTATCTTGGTGTTAATGAGTAGTCTATTTACATAAAATTAGGAAAAACCTGAGGATTGTTTCAAGTTTTTATTTTTATTTTTTTTATTTTTTTTATTTTTTTTTGTCTGAGTTGTTTACGTGAACTCTTTGTATTGCTCTCAAGTGACTAGGAATGAAAATACTAAATACACAAATAACAGTATTAAAAACGTGAGGTTCTGTGCATGTCCACATGTGTGTTCAGGTGCACATGTGTTTGTAATGTACAGAGGCTAGATGTCAACCTCAGCTGTCCTTCCTTGGGTGCCATCAGTCTTGTTCATTGAGGCTGGCTGGTCAGTGAGCCCCAGGGTCCTTCTCCAGTGCTGGGGTTACAGGTGTGAGCCACCACACCTGGCTTTTTCATGCATGTTCTGGGGGGTCAACACTCAGGTCCATCACTTGTTTTACTGACTGAGCTGTCTCCTCAGCCTGCCTGAAAACCTTTAATTAGCATCCAGGGTGCAAGTTGAGACCCTAACAGGAAAACAGTGATAAGTAGTTTATAGTTGCTTTTTTAAAACATGAAGCCATTTAATCTTTATTACACTCATATCTGGCAGACACTGTCGTTGTATCTACGCCGTGGGTGTAGACACTGTGGCACTACCATGGGTAAGTAAACTTGCCTACTTTTGCCAGGAGTTAAGTGACCTTAGCTTGGACTCAGCACTGTGGCTCTGAATTTTCCTCAAGCCCTGAGTCCTGTCTATATTAAGAAGCTCACACTTGGATACAGAAGGCAAAGACTGCCAGGAATGATAAACGAGCTGTAACTCAGACACAGTGTATGCTCAGAATTGAAGACTGGGGACTATTCTGAGGCCCCGAGCTTCCCATTTCCATGCCTGCCCCCTTTGATCAGAGGCTTCCGTGAGCTCCTGATTCAGGCTGTCTTTGTAACTAACATATCTTCCTTTTCTTCCCCATGCGGCCACGAGATTCCTATGCACTTTCGATAATTATTAATTAAAGAAAATGATGACAGTTGCACTCTGCTTATCTGCTGTGGGGGACTGGCTTAAGTTTGCTCCAGATGTTCAACACTGAGTCCCAGGGAGCTGCTGAACTTTTGACTCTGAGAACTTCACTGGGTCATTGCTCAGCTACACGACTTGGCAGATAGGAGAGATTTTCTCTCCAGTGTGATAGGTGGTAGAGCATCACATCACTTGGGGCACGTGCTAAGAACAAAACATGCAGCTAAAGGAGGTCTGCTGTAGCCAGGTGGCCACACAGGAGTGCAGAGCTCATGGCCATTCCTGCTATTGCCTTTCCTGGCCTCACCTGGGCTCTCCTTGCCTGCATGGGCCAGTGACTCTTAGCTAGTTTGTGTCCAGGTGATGGTGATGTGTAGGCAGCCTGAGTGTCTTTTGGACGTTGGGTGAAATTTACCACGAATTTCTTTTATCTACAGTGGCAGTGCCTCTCCCTTTACGAACCTGAGGAGGAGGAACGGGCTTGAGATTGACTGTTGATGAGCTTGGCTGTCAGCTCCAGTCTCCATCACAGCTGTAATCGCGCACCGTGCATTTTTATTTACAGATTACTAGGCTCTGAGTCTGACATATGACTAGCTGGGAAGCTCCTCCCCAGAACAGTTGTATGTCATCTGCTTCAGAGGACTAATTGCTTGGCAAATCCCCTTCGGTAATTTCCTCTATTTGCTGAGGAGTTACTTAACAGTGATGGGCTTGTGGAGTAGACCGTGGAGTTGACTGTGCGCTCCAGAAGCTCGACCGACGAAGGCCCGGGGGATATGCCTTTTTGAATACTGTTTGGCTTTCCTGAAGAAACACTGAAACCATTATACGGCCTGTTAATATTTCACTCAATACTAGGTTAAACTCCTGGGCAGTGTCCTGTTTTCCAAAAGGAATCAAAACCAGGCCCCCTTTCTTCAAATATGCCCCTGTGCATTAGAAAATTATTAAAAATGAATTTAATATTTATAGAATATTTAATGCTGTTTTAAAAATACGACTTGGAGTAGCTTTCCAACACATAGCATTTGGGAGGGGATGGGGAGTGTGGTGGGGGAAGGCGTTGGGAGAGATCTGTTCAGCTGTGAGCCTGGAGACCCATCTCTGTTATGCTTTATTTCTAGATCAGAGGCAAGGCTTCCCTTAAATCTTACTGGGTCTCAGCTTCCCTATCTAGGAGAAACTGAAAGAAATGATATCACGGGCCTTTTCTGTTGCTGACCTTGTACAGTTCTGTGATTGTGTGTGTGTGTGTGTGTGTGTGTGTAGGCCAGAGGTCAACATCCAGTGTCTTTTCATATTGCTTGCCATCTTAATTCTGGAGACAGTCTTTTACCCATTAGCTATATTAGCAGGCCAGCAAGCTTTGGGGATCCACCCGAGTCTCCTCTCTCTCTCTCTCTCTCTCTGCCTCCTCCTCCTCCTCCTCTTCCTCTTCTCTCCCCTCTCTCTCTCTCTCTCTCTCTCTCTCTCTCTCTCTCTCTCTCTCTCTCTCTCTCCAGCTCTAGAGATATACCACAATGTCCAGGTTTTTTCTTTGTTTATTTGTTTTGTTTTTAACGTAGGTGATGAAGACCCAAACTCAGGCCCTCAGACTTATGCCTCAGGCACCGTACTGATGAACCGTCATCTCCCCTGCCAAGTTCTGTGATTTTATTATAATTCTCCCCCTCACCTCCCCTAAGACCTTTGCTTCTGTCAACCATCATTTGCTGTTGTTTGACTTCGTCGGGTTTGGTATTTAATTAGAGTTTATATTTTAGCTAATATTATGTCATTATTTACAGAGTAAGTCATAAGTGGTACCGACAATCATTTATCACCACGTCTATATTAGTTCATACAGCACTAGCTTCCTGTGTGTATCTAACTGTTCTTGCTGTCATGCCCCCAAACAAGAGCCCTCTCAGGAGGTGGAATGTGGCACAACTAGAAGGACTCTTCCAGCTAATTGTGGCATTGTTTCTTGCAAGAGGCACACTGGAACTCAGTTCTGAGCGTTGCTATCTAGGGCCGTACCCTGCTTTTCATCTGTGAGTAAACATTTTTTTTCTGATGCCATTTGGTTTTACCTGCAGGTGCAGGTGGGAGTCCCCAGGTAATTCTTTTGCTCCTCTGCCTCCACTCTTACAATTAGCATGTGCAATGCAACCTTGCCTTTTTAGTTCATTTATAAGCATCTCATGCAGACGCCTCGAGATGTATCGCAATTATTAATAGTTTCTTTAGGCGGCGAGTGAGTGCAAATGGAAGAGGTGGCATTTGGGAGCTTTTGAATCCCTGCCTCCCTTCGAGTGGAAGCTGAGTCTTTTGTTTTGACTGGAGCTCTGTGGTTGTGTGGCCCTGCCCACATCTCTTAAACCTGTGACCCCCTAATTCCTCATCTGTTGAATGGGGAAGAAAATGCCTGTCTCAGGGGATCGTTGGCATGACAATCATGCTGTCTCAGTTAGGGTTTTTATTGCTATGATAAAACACCATGATGCAACTTGGGGAGGAAAAGGTTATGTCACTCACAATTCTCAGGTTACATGTTCTATCACTGAGGGAAGTCAGGGCAGGAATTCAAGGCAGTACCCTGGAGGCAGGAACTGAGGTAGAGACCATAGTGGATTGATGCTTACTGGCTTGCTTCCTGTGGCTTACTCAGGCTGTTTTTTTGTTTTGTTTGTTTGTTTGTTTGTTTGTTTGTTGTTGTACCCAAACCTCCAGCCCAAGGGTGGCACCATTCACAGTGAGCTAGGCCCTCCCTCACCAATAACCAGTCAAGAAAATGTGCCACAGGCCAACCTGGTGGGGACATTTTCTCAACTGAAGATACCTCTTCTTAAATGACTCTAGCTTGTGTCAAGATGACATAAAAACCAAGCAGGACACATGCCTGGCCCATCTCACCTCACAGGATGAAATCTCATGCTTTTAAAAACACAGGCAGAGAAAGTGAAGGCATAGCACTTTAGAGGTGAGGGAAGAAAACAGAAGCAGAGGCAAGAGTGTTTCAGGGCTAAGAGAGTGGGTGCCCTTTGGGTCTTTGAGGACAGGGTGTGATTCTTAATTGGATCTTTGAAACTTGGGGAGGACCAGACTCACTTCTCTTGTACAAAAGTGATGTCATCAGCAGGTCAGACTGCCCTGTGGAAGAGTATCTGCCTCCCCTTGAGGGATGGAAACCCAGCTCTCAGCTGGGTGTGGTGTCAGCATGCCTCTTTTGTGGATCCCCCACTCAAGTCCTTAAGCCATGTTCACCTTGTTTATTTATTTAGTGTGTTTGTGTGTATGTGTGTGTGTGTGTGTGTGTGTGTGTGTGTGTGTGTGTGTGTGTATGTGTGTGTGTTATGTGTGTGTGTAGGTCTGAGGACACCTCACATGAGAAGGCGCTCTCATTTCACCGTGTGGGTTCTAGGGATCAAACTCTGATCTTAAGACTTGCCAGCAAGCCACTTTACCCTCTGAGCCATGGCTCCCTCCATTCCCTGTCTTCTAGATTTTGACAAATCAAGATGAACTTTTTTTTTAAAGTTTGATTTCCCCATTTATGTTAAACAGTCTCATGTGCTACCTATACTATAAAATTGTCGTCTCCTATAATATGCAGCAGTCTATCGAATGGTTCTATGTGAAGTTACCTATCACTGGGATACTTGGCCTGTTTCTGTTGTTTCTTAGGGTGAAGCCCATATAGCTATCTTTGCCCTCAGAAGTAGTTTTCACTCAGGGTACAGATCCGGAGGCTGGCTGCTGAGTGAGAAGGGGTTTGCCCTGAATCGCTTCCAGAATGTCTCCCGATTTTTGTGGCAGCTAATCATGGAGAAACATGTTTTGCTTCAACCTGACTCAGGGTGTGAGGTTCATCCATCTCATTTCTTTGGCAAGCTTAACTGGCCCCTGGGTTGTCAGATTTGCATTGCTTTGATCTCACTCCAGATAGCTCATCTCCATGTTTATTTACTAATTGTCCTTCTTACAGTCAGCAGAGAGGCTCAATGTGTGCTAATCTGTGAAAGCAAGGCTTTCCTGTGTTCTAGGTAGTACGCTTTTTTTTTTTTTTTGAAAAGTCATATCTACTGTATCTATTGCACACTCCAGTTTTTAATTTTCAGTGTCAACGCCTTTTAATATTTATTTAAAAAGTTAATTATGTGCAGGCATGTATGTCAGTGTGTGAGTATGTACATACACAGACTCCAGTTCAGGTGTCTGCAAAGGCCTGAAGAGAGCTTTGCTGCCTCTGGAGCTGGAGTTACAGGTGGTTGTGTCACCTGGGTGCTGGGAACTGAATTTGGGTTCTTTGTTAGAGCCATGCACACTAACCACTGAGCAACCTGTCCAGCCCCTGACAATGCTTTTTTGGTGCACAGAAAACTTCAAGGTTTTAGATATGATGGGTTGTTCATTTCTTTAGTTTGTATTGTGGACCCACTTGGAAGGAAAATGAGATAGGAGGGACATCTGAGCTTTGTACCAGGCCAGCAAGGCTCTTCCAGGGATCTCTCTCTCTCTCTCTCTCTCTCTCTCTCTCTCTCTCTCTCTCTCTCTCTCTCTCTCCTTCCTGTTTCCAAAGCCCTCCCTTTTCCTTCTCTTCCCACCTGATTTTCCTTCTTGACCCTTACTCCAGGCCATCATCCTGCATCCTTCTGTTCTGCATTGGGTTCTCCGGCTCTCTGTGTCTGACCTGTATGTTTTCTGCCCCGGGAATGTGGGTGGGAGTATATCCAGCCTCCTCTCTCACTTGGGCCTCAAGGGATGAGGCAGGAATGTCAAAGTATATATAAAAGTTGTCCAAGATGCTGGTTGATTGGAGACTTGACCTGCATGGTTGGGTCCGTCTCCCCCACTAGGGGATTGACAACTTGGGTTGACTGTCATCCATGTTGGAACTCCAGGCATGAACCTTCTTTCCCTCCCTGCCTGGTGTAGCTCTCCCTTGTAGATGGCTCTCTGGCAGGAAACGTTGGCAGCAATTTCCTGGGTATCAAGTTAAAGGGGAAAGTAAGTTTCAGGATCTGAATTTGGGCTTATGGCTCAGTCAGGCTGGAATGGCTTGGCATGCAATATGTCTACTGAATGGGCTTTCTATACAGATGTTTTTCTTTCTGTTTTTCAAGACAAAACCTGGAGCTTGAGTTGATCTTGAACTTAGCTCTGGGGAAAGAGGGTCTAGTGTATATATGGGAACAATGCACATGTTACAAACTATGTTTTTCTCCCCACTTAAGTGGTTGGTTTTTGTTTGTTTGTTTGTTTGTTTGTTTGTTTGTTTTTTCAGAATTGTTCTGTACATTCCTGGCTGCGAGCTCTTAACTCCCAGTGATCCCCCTCCCCCTCTCCACCTCCCCAGTGCTCGGGCTTCAGGCATAGATGTGCCAACATATCTGACTGCGTACACTTTTGTTCTAGTACAACCTGGTCCAACATTTCTGAATATTAGAAACCTGTTTGCATCTTTGTTTTTGCTAATGTTCTGCCTGTCCCTTGTCTAGGTTCTTACAGACACAGAATGAAGTTCAGCATCTCTGATCTGGATCCCTGGCATGGGATGTCCCTTGTCACTTCAACTGGGACACCCTGTAGCTCTGTCTCAGTCATTGAGTGTTTCCCTCTCAGTGTTTTCTTGTGTTTGAGATTTTAAATTTATTGTACCCACTTCTTTAGAACCAGCACCCCTTTGCTTTTGCCTGGCTAATTTTCCCCTGTTCTTAAAATTTCAGTTTCCCATCCCTTCCTGAGGGAGCCCTTGGGCTGCGCTAACTGAAGACTTCTTGAACTCTCACAGGCCCCTTCTTTTACTGTAACACGGGTTTGTATGAGCTATGTGGCTCTACCTGGCCTTGAACTCACTTTGTAGACCTGGCTGGTTTTGAACATGAAGCAGTCTTCCTGCCTCAACCTCACAACCACTGAGGTTACAAGTGTGAGACACTGTACCCGACACTTTTGTAGGATTTTAAAAAACGTTTTTCCTGCTCAGAGATAGCAGGTCTTCCCTGCTGCCCTGCGCTAGGCACCGGGCTTATGTAAGCATGCAGCATATTCAGGCACTTACTTCCCTAAGACTGTGAGCCCGTGTACTCATGTGGACCAAGGGAGCAGAATTGTGACCTGGATCCACTCTATCTGTGATGGGCCACGGTGGAGGAAAAATGATGGCATCTGTTAGAGTAACACCGAGCACCGTCATAGTAGTTGACAAAGTATTAAGAGTGTGCCAGAAGGCTGTGCTAAAGAGAAAGGAAGGATAAGGAAGGGCTCAGGCATCTGGAATTCTATTGCTCCCTGCAATAGAATGCTGGGTTTGCTCAGTTTTGAGTCTTAACAGTGCTATGCTCTCAACTCAGGAAAAGGAACCTTTTGAATGTCTAAAACTGTCTTTGTGTTGAAAAGAAATTCCTGTTGAGTTTTGGCTTCGTGATGATTCATAAAGGCACAGCTGTTGTGTTGGAGGATGGAATGGATGTGAGTGAGGCTCAGGTGTCTTAACATCAGTTCCCTGGCCTTGCTCAGCCTTCCTTACCTGCTCTGAGCACCCTGTCTGCCAACTCAGATGCACACCGGGCTTACATCTATCTGGTAGGGATAAGAATGCCTGCCGTTCTAAGTCAGGTTGCTCAGGTTGGATAAAACAGAGTGTGGAATTGGGAGCCATGTGACAGAGCTGGGGGCAATGAAGCCGTCCTTTGTATATGCAACAAGACTCAATAGGAATGAATGAGACCGAGGGGGTAGAAGGATGATGAGAAGGTGGCATCTGAGCCTTTTCCACTAGGTGGCCCAGCCGCCTCTGCCTTGCATATGGCTTTATCTAGGAGATATCCTATTGGGGTAGATGAAGACACCTTTGGCAGGCATATGATGCCCATTTCTGGTAGTTGAGGTGAGGTGCTGTACACTAGACAGCACATCAGATGGAAATGGGGTCCTGATAGCAGGAACCAAGACCCTAGTCCCCTAGACCCCACACAATCCCACAGAGATCATAAGCCACCCTATCTTATTCTGCCCTGGAAGATAGCAGTTGGGGCAGACGGAACTCAGGGTGAATGTTCTGAATTCTTTTGCCACTTCTCAGGCCTCAGATCCAGGCTACCCCCAATGCCTCCTGGGTTGCTGAATCCAGGGCACAGAGAAGCATACATCCATATAGCATTCTTTAGGGGGAGATGCCTTTCACATAAGGACCTGGGCAGGAGGGCTGCCTGCTGTCAATGTATCTTTAGTGCCTGACTTGATTCTTTTAGAAGGTGGGCAGTGATTCATGCCTGTAATCCTAGCATGCAGGAAGCTGAGGCAGGAGGATTGCAGTGAGTGCCAGGTCAGCCTGCA
The DNA here is from genome assembly GCF_003668045.3 of Cricetulus griseus. Classification (NCBI taxonomy): domain Eukaryota; kingdom Metazoa; phylum Chordata; class Mammalia; order Rodentia; family Cricetidae; genus Cricetulus; species Cricetulus griseus. Next base: position 265,647,451 of record NC_048596.1, on the reverse strand, counting down.
CTAAAGAGCAAGACCTTGTTGGAAGTTCAGCTCGGTCGTTTCCTTCATATGCTCACAGTCTCATAAGCTAGGCGTAGAATTTCTGTGATGACAGAAGCAAAGATGATTCAGTTATTAACTTAAGACACTGAATCAACTATCGTGGTGCATGCTTACATTTCCAACAATCTGAAAGTTGATGCAGGAGGATTGTGAGTTTGAGGCCAGCCCTGGCTACATAGGTAGGCCCTGTCTCAAAAACCAAAATCAAAACCAAAACCAAAACACTATTTCTTTTTTTTTTCCTTCCACGAATGGGGTGGGGTGGGGGTGGGGCGCTTCTGAAGCCCCATCCATTCCTAAGGAGGGAGCTACTCATTGCTGGTAGAGGGTGGTCAAATTCTTCAGAGGTACAGACACACGGGTAGCTTGTCCATGCTCCAATAAATAACCTCCACTTGGCTGGTCACTGTGGTGATATTTTGTTTATGATCTAACAAATAAAGCTTGCCTGAAGGTCAGAGTGCAAAGCTAGCCACAGCCACAGAGACCAGGCAGTGGTGGTACACACCTTTAATCCCAGCACTCAGGAGACAGAGGTAGGTAGATCTCTGTTAGTTCAAAGCCAACCTGGGCTACACAAGATCGATCCAGTCTGAAAGAGAAACAGAACTCACACAAAGGTGATCTCAGCACTTGGGATGCCACACCTTTAATCTCAGCACTAGAAAGGAATATAAGGTGGGAGGAGACAGGACCTGAGTGAGTCTGAGGTTTGGTGGAGAGCAGTACAGTCTGAGGTTCAGTGGATCACTCCTTCGGTCTGAGCATTGGTAGAGGTGAGAACTCTCTAGTGGCTGGCCGCTTTGCTTCTCTGACCTTCAGCTTTGACCCCAGTGTCTGTTTCTGGGTTTTTATTAGTCGGGCCACAGGTCACAAAGCAAAACAAAAGACATGAAAGTAGAGGGGGATTTGTTGAGAAGAAGAAAAGGGGGTCAGCAGGACCCCCTTTTGCTGCTAGGATAGACTGACCAGATACATTATTCTTTTATACATGAGATTGTCAAATGGATTCAAACTTTGCTCTATAAGGAAATGTAATGGTGTCAAGCACAAACTGTGTTTTATTTTGGCTGTTGTTCTCTACTTCAGCCTCTGCAACCTTTGTCCTTTACTCTTCAGGAGGCACGAGCTGTATTCTTTTTCCATCTTGGAACCACCCAGGTCAACAATCTGAATAAACATATAAAAGAAGAAAGACACTTTTCTCTCCTCCTGGCATACAGTATATCTATTTCAGCTGCCCTACAGATAGGCAAATGTGAGCTAGGAGCAACATTACTAGGACAGAAATGTTTCTGAATGTGAGCTGGAAACTTGGGCCTCCCCAGACTAAAACTTTTCTTGCCTGCTCCAGACCAAGGAGTTAGTTCATATCCTATGTAAAGCAGAGAGAAGGCTGCCAGTCTTTGGGAAGGAGGAATGAACACTGGCTGTTCACCGTGCTGCTGAGCAGAGAGCATCACGTGACCTGACTGATCGAGAAGTTTCCTTTGACTGATGCACTGAATGGAGACTCTTTGCCCTAAAGTCTTAGAAAACTATTTCATCATCATCATCATCATCATCATCATCACTTAAAGTTTCCCATTTTAATTGTCCAAGGTCTTCAAAGACGTCAGTGGCATGAAATTCCTATGCTTCCTGCTTCTCTTGTAGAATCAGAGCTACCGTTATCTCTTACTTTACGCGGAGATTCTGATTGAGAAACTCCAACCTTAAAACCCACAGCTATGCACACTATTCATGGTGGCTGGTGTGTCATGGGTCTGCCTTCCTTGATTATAATATGTCACGTGAATCCAAGTACCATGGATAAATTGCTTCAGTCAGGATGACTCTTTGAGTAGAGTGTAGCCATTATCCGAAAGACAGCAACAACAGCAGCAGAACCTAGCAGTTCTGACACTGGTTGATGGGACCCCAGGGGTGTGATAGTTCACCTTTATTGTCATTTGACTGGATTTAGAATCCTGTAGGCAACAATTCTGGGAGTCTCTAAAGAGGACTAATTGAGGAGGAAGGACCCATGTGGCATGCAGTGGCACCATCCTGCAGGATAGTTCCACGACTGACTACAAAGGAACAAAAGAAAAAAAACATCACAATACTATGTGCCCTTCTCTTTGCTTCCTGACCCGCCTAGATGTGAGCAAGCAGCCTCATGCTTCGGCTGCCATGGCCCAGAGACAGTCAAGGTGTGGCACTATCACTTCCTCTCAAATACGAGCCAAAGCAAATCCTTCTTCTTCCCTTAAGTTGTTTCTTGTCAGGTATTAGGTTACAGCAAGAAAAAAAAAAAAAAGATAATTTGTTACATAACTAAATCCTTCCATCTATAGCCTGGGTTTTCTGACCTTTAGTCTTTCTTATCCTACATCCCCCAGTAAAACCAAGATTCCCTCGGGCCTTATGCAAGTGGATCTCTGAATTCATAAAACAAAAGGACATGTCCTTGTTTTATCAGCCTGGTCCAATAGAGTAGTTTGGAGATGGATCTGGTAAGATAAGGAAGCAATTCAGCCTCTTGAATATGAGCAACCCTTTGCTGTCCCTTGGGACATTATTTTTTTCCTTAAAGATTGTGTGTGTGTGTGTGTGTGTGTGTGTGTGTGTGTGTGTGTGTGTGTGTGTGTGTGCATTCAGGTGCCTGTGGAGGCTAGGAGAGGGTGTTGAATACCCTGGAGCTAGAGTTACAAGTGGCTGTGATCCCCTCAGCACGGTGCTGGGAATTGAACTCCAGAACTCCAGCTTTCTGTAAGAGTGCCAAGCCCTTTAAAACACTGTTTCTCTCCAGACCTGGAACATTCCTTTGTACATTTGGATGTCCCATGTGTTGGGAGTGCCCAAGCACTCCACTTGATGGACTGAGGACTAGGGAGAAAGGGTGTCCTTTTACAGCCACTATACTTTTATGGCTGAGCTGTCTCTCCTTTAATGCAGTCCTGTTGGCAAGGTTAGAAACACCAGAATTCAAATTGATCCCACATTTGCATTTGGAATCCTGAAATCTGAGAATTCCCTTCCTGGGTGGGTGGAAAGATGGAGTCAGGCCAATTCCCTGTCTATAGGTTCCTGCTGTTTCTCTTGGTCATTACAGGCGAGGTTTGCAGAAATGTGTCCCACTGCCCATGAATCCGCCTGGTGCTTGTTGCAGCTGCCAGACAGGGGAAGTCTTCAGGAGCATGAATTGCTTCTGTGTTGATTATGTATTGACAACATTTTGTGGCTAATCACTGTCCATCTCGATAACCCTAGAGTCTGTCAGAACTGTAATGTGATCTCTCCCATCTCTGCAGAAGTCATCTGGTGGCAGGCTACCATGCTGTTAGATGCAGATACACTTAGAATCAGATGTACTTCTCTGTTTGTCCCCTACTCTCTCTTATAGTCTTTCTTCTCCCTACAGAAGTCAGGGTGATTTGTCTTGCAGGGAACTTAACTTGGTGATGGAGTAGCTAAGAATGTTTCTCTCTAACAGGTTCCAGAACAGAAAATGCTGGTGGACGTCACTTGTTGCCCCCAAGATCTTCGTTGGGAGTCCTCAGGACTTGATGTCTTTAATGAACTCGCCAGGAGGCATAATGTATCACCAGTTTTATTCTGGGCCACCCTAATGGATGACACCCAGCTTCAGAGACTTCCTCTTGGACATCGTCCCTGTCAGCCAGTGTGTTAGCCATCCCATTGAGCTAGGCTTAGGTACTGAAGGCCAGACCCAGTTAAATGTTCTACTGCTTGGCCTTTGTCTTCTCTAGGCTTCATGTCTTTCATTGTGCTAACACTACCTATTCCTTTGCTAGGCACAGTGCACACATCCATTCTTTCTGTGTTGGCGGTTGCCCAGCAGCATAACCTGGAGTCAAGACTAGATTCATCTTGCACAGACTTGTTCCTGCTGGTTCTGGCCTGTCTCTCACCACAAGTTGAGCTTTCAAATACACCAGTGATAGGTTTTGCATAGACATGTGTGCGTGTGGACTGTTGGAAGAATTCTCTCTCTGGTTTTCTGTTGTTTACACAAACATATATGCATTTTTAAAATGTCCTATCACTGAATTAAACAACAGGGTTTGCTTATTTTTAAAGCAATGGATGCTTAAAGACGACACTGAATAAAAGCAATAGGTTTCATTTCTCTTTATGACAAGTTGCAACATATCCAAAAGGTGTCTGTTTCTGTTTTGTCAGGAAAGGATCAAAACTGGCACTCTGCAGCAGAGGCGGGCTAGACAGGAGAAGTGCAGACAGAAGCTGACAAACCCATACCCCTTGTTGGGAATTCAGCCCATGGAATGTTCTGTAGGACAAAAGGAATGGCGGAGATATTTCAGTTACATTTTGTTCTCGGTCAAAACCTTCTGAAATATAAATCTGCTATGTGCTGGAGAATGGAGACAGCAGTTGATTGAACTTGAATGGCTTTCATTTAACTAGAGGATCCCACAGAAAGAGGTTCTGACAACCATATTTTTTTGCCTTTCTTTGACTTAAAGTAAATCAAATCCCTGTTTACATAGCCGAGAGGATTGTTTTATGGACAAAGACACAGGTCAAATCGCATCACACTGCTGCAGCAGATAGAGACATTTCTAAAGTGAAATACAGATATTTCTAAGCCCCAGCCGGAATCCACAGCAATGATACGAGTGGGTAATATGAAACCATTTGCAGTTATAATTCAGTGGTGGATGTGCTTTTTTTGTGTGTAGAAATCCTTTTTTTTTTTAAACAAAATTCTAATCTCTTGCCAACATACATTTTTATTTGTATTTCACCTATTTGCATAATATGTATAATCATTGAAGTCAACTTTTTTTTCTGTAGCAGATTAACTTTCTTTCCCCCTCATAATAACATCTGGAATTGTTTCCAATTGTGGAAATTTCATAATTATCCACGAATGTGACTTTTCCATGTTGACCAATCCCGCAGAGGGCTTGTAGCTAGTGCTCGTGGCTGACAGGGCTGCACATTAGAAGTAAGAGCTCTGTACCATGAGTTCCGAGGGGACCTCCAGTTTACATCCTAGTAGAATATGCTGTATTGTTCTATGTTGGGTTTTTAAACCCCAGGTCTTGCTGGCATTGATCCGGGACTCAATGCAAGTGTAATTGCTGTTATTAGCTATCACTCCTGAAAGCTCTTTGTACTCCTTGGCCTGTGCACAGTTCCTGAGACTCTGAGGATTCTCAGAGAGGTTGAGAATTAGATAGATGATAACTTAAAACATTCAGGGTTGTCTGCCAAACTGCTGTAGCAATAACATTCTTAGGCTCTTGTCTGAGTGTCATAACATTTAATTTCCATTCTTTTCTTTGTGTTAGTTTACCCTTCTGTTTGTTGTTTTCTCATTTTGAAATATTTTATTATTTCTCCATTTCTTTCATGTTGTTTTGAGACTTGGTCTCACATAATCCAGGCTGATCTTGAACTCCCAATCTTCCTGCCATCACCCCCAAATATGAACCATCACATCACAGTCTGCTGAAACTTTTTGTTTGTTTTGTTTTTCGAGACAGGGTTTCTCTGTATTGTTTTGGAGGCTATCCTGGAACTAGCTCTGTAGACCAGGCTGACCTTGAACTCACAGAGATCTGCCTGCCTCTGCCTCCCTCGGGCTGGGATTAAAGGCGTGTGCCACCAATGCCTGGCTTGAAACTTTTTAAAAAGCAAATTTTCCAGGTATGGTGGAGGCAGGAAGCATACTGGGCTACATGGTGAGTTCCAAGGCAGCCTTGGCTATAGAGTGATACCCTGTCTCATAACATAAAACACAACACAGCACAGCAAAATCCATATTTAGAACTGGTGAGATGGCTCAGTGGCTAATGGTGCTTGCTGCTCAGGCCTTAGATCCACGTAAAGGTAGAAGGAAAGAACTGACTCCACGAAGCTGCCCTCTGACCTTTCCACATGCATGGTGACATGTGCCCCCATCCCTTGCCCACATACTTAATAAATATAAACAATTTTAAATTAATTCCCATTGCAATACGAGTTTCAATTTGCTCATTCTTTCTACCTAGGGCATCTTGTCTTAGTGCTAAATCATTGCTTCTCAGCACTTCTGCTCCAGGATTTCATCTTGCTCTGAATGTGAGCGTTTGCATTTCCTGTTCAACTTCTCATTGCATCTGAATTCATTTCATAGGTTTAAACTGTTGGCTTTCAGTTCAGCACTCTGTTCCCTGTCCAAGCTAAAACTGCCTGTAGTGAGGTCAGTCCTTACAACACCATTCCTCTCTTCCTATTTCTTGTTCCGTTATTTCCACGGAGGAAAATCTACTTGTTGTTAGGAAGTTCATCTTGGTGTCACTTCCTCAGGATCTCTTAGAGGTGTCTGTCCTTCTGATGCAGATACACTTCACAGCTTCAAACTGCACCCGCTGTGAGGAGGACTTTGGGAAATCAGTTGCCCCTACACACCGTTTACAGTATTGCACTCACTATTTAAAAAATGATTAAGCTTCTCTGTGTGTTCTTTGTTGTGGGTCAGGAACTTGACCTGCTTAGACATCCAACACAGAAGTTAATCACAAATGGGTCCTCTGAACCAAGTCATTAAAAATAGACTGAAGTTTCTGAACTAGGCAGTTGGCAGAAGAGTGCGTAGTTACATCTGTGCCTGGTTTGGGAAATAGTTCATGATATTTAAATAACATCAGATTGGCTCTTTGTGGTGCAAGTGTGTGTGTGTGTGTGTGTGTGTGTGTGTGTGTGTGTGTGTGTGTGTGTGTGTCTAGGTTGGTTTCAAACTCTTGGCTAGCCTCCTACCTCCACTTCCCAAGTGCTGGGCTTATAGGCATGAGACAGACATAGCCAGCTTTTTCCTTTTTATTTCTCTCTCTTTCCTTCTCACTTTTTGACACAAAGTCTCTTACTGACCCGTACCTCACCAAGGAGGGTAGACTGGCTGGCTAGTTAGTCCTTATGATTGACTTGTCTCCAGCAATGAGGTTACAAGCAAGCACCACCATACCCATCGTTTTTATTTTAATTTTCATTGTAAGGTGGGATTCTGGGCATCAAACTCCTGTCTTCATGCTTGCAAGTCCAACACTTTGCTTGATAAGCCATCTCTCCTGCCATTTCTCTGGAGAAACAATCATTTTTGTTTGTGCTTTTCTCTTTAATGGAATGGTTTTGGGACTTTGAAGGCTTTATGTCTTTGGGTTTTCCACTTACAAGTTACTTTTACAAATTATGGCTTTTTGGAGCTGTCGTGATTGACATGAACCACTGGTGAGTTCTTTCAATTCAGATTGCAGTGAGATTTATGCCTGGAATATATGTCAGACTCAAACACAGTATGACCTCAGTGTAGACATATAAGTAGCTGGGTTGGAGAACTTAATTCTTCAAATTAGACTTTCCTCTGGGTTTGCTCATGGTCAAGATTGCATTAAATATGCCCAGTGTGAATCAGTTCTACAGCTACAGCATTACTTTAACATATTATTTGGTCATAAGCTTTAAATTAATAATGATATAAAGACTGTTGCTTTCTGGCATTTTTTGTTGTGGTAGGAGTGATTTCTTTGTATCCTTGGACAAGTCTTGTTTTCTTTCTCCCAGAACAGCTGTTGTAGTAAGCTAATAATTAATGCTTAACAAGCAAAGTGAAGGGAGATTAAGATTTATATGTTTATTTATTTGATGCTGCTGGGGCTCAATGATGCCAGGCAAGCAGTCTACCACTATGCTGTGTCTCAAGCCTGAAGATTAGGGATTAGTAAAGAAAAAAAGCCTTAGGCCTGCATCTCTGGATAGGAAAGAAATTAGATATGTATTTCTCATATTATTGGTATTATATGTTAGTATTATGAGCTAATAGTATAAACATTAAAATTAAAAGCTGTGGTTTGAACTTGCTGCAGTAATTGAAATTAATCACCAAGAAATAACTTGGATCAATTTCATCACTCACAGAGCAATGAATTCTTAAGTTTGAAGTATTCATAATGCTTCAAACCTGTGATTATTTATGTAGTTTTTTCCATTATGACATTTCAATTCAGAAGAATATTTAAGCATCTTTTTGTTCAACTTTGTTGACACTGAGATTTATTGTATAATTTCTTGTAAATATTCTGCTTATTGAGCCCATGTTGGAAGAGAACACTAAGGCTGAGTAAGTGTAACTGGTAGTTTCAAATGAATTAATCTTTAATTTCTTTTCCTATGGTACTTAAGGGACAGCTTTTAAATAAGAGTGTATTAGTTACGTTTCTGTATCTGTGATAAAACAAAACAAAACAAAACAAAAAATGACCATGACCAAAGCAACTCAAAGAAGAAAGGTTTAATTTAGCTTACAGTTTCAAAAGGATAGAGTCCATTATGGCAGGCAGGGCACTGGCATGGGGCAGGATGCTAGCTGATCTAATTTCCATCCATATACAAGAAACAGAGAGAGCAAGCGGGAAGTAGGGTGAAGCTACAAATCCTCAAACCTCCCCCAGTGACATATTTCATCTAGCAAGGCTCCACCACCTAAAAGTTCCCTAACCTCTCCAAAGGACACCAAGTGTTCAAATACAGGAGTCTATAGGAGGCACTTCTCATTCAACCACCACAAGGAAATAGGTGAAATCTTCAATTATTATTCTTTGTCAGTGTGTAAGATATTAGACTTCAATGTATTTTTGTAAACTCTGAATAGATATAAAATATTTGTTTTTGTTTGTTTTGTTTTTGAGACACAGGCTTGCTGGGTATCCCTGGTTGACCTCATACATTAATCGCCCTGCCTCAGCTTCCCACCTGCTGGGATTGCAGCTGTGTCCCACCATGTCTGGTTTAGTATTTCTGGTCATACTTTGAGTTAGGCTTCTGTTATGTCCCATGACAGAGTTCTGTTCCCTTAGACAAGACCATAGATTTGTCAATGAGAGCCCCTGATCAGGCACCTGGGTGCTTGTTTGCTTGACACATTTATTATGGAGCTGTTAGCTTTGTCTCTTCCAGTCACGTAGCCTACTCTTAAAATGTACGTATAGAATTACACTTGAAAGAGCTGAATTTGTTTGTTGATATCTTCACTTAAGAAGACATTGTTAATAATTATTTGCTTTTCAGATTTGTGGTTGAAAACACAGGGAGAAGTATATATGATGCTCAAGCCCCAATGCAAGGAGCCTTCTTCTTTTCTTTCTTTCTTTCTTTCTTTCTTTCTTTCTTTCTTTCTTTCTTTCTTTCTTTCTTTTTAATAGTGCTGGCTAGCCAGCATGCCAGGGGATTTAGGAGGAGTTAGTCACCCTGCTAATCACTTAATCCTCATGGTAAACCTACACATGCCATCATTATCACCACTTCACAGATAAGGTCAGTGGGTTAGTAGATTGCCCAAGGTCATGGAACTGGTAAGTAACAGTATGAAGGTTCAGCTCGAATCATCTAGTCCTCAGCCCCCAGGCTGTGATGAATAATACCTCATCACTTAGCATTGCTGACATGGAAGCACTTTCTTTTTACTAAGCATTGAGTACACAGAAAGGCCTATCTACAAGCTAAATACAAGTCACTTGGTAAGCACTGATTTGGCCTCTCTACCCAGATTTTTTTTATTAAAATTAAAAATAATCTTATTTTACATACTAATCCTAGTTCCCTCACCCTCCAGTCCTCCCATTTTCCCCACCATCCCCCATCTCCCCCCACCATCTGCTCCTCAGGGAGAGTGAGGCCTCCCGTGGGGGATCATCAAAGTCTGTCACATCATTTGGGACAGGACCTAGGCTCTCCTCGCTGTATATAGGCTGTGAGAGTATCCCTCCATTGGGAATGACCTCCCAAAGCCCATTCATAGACTGACCAAGTCCCTCAACTGACACCCACACTGCCAGTCTGGAGTCCATGAGCTCTCACTTGCTCAGGTCAGCTGTTTCTGTGGGTTTCCCCAGCATGGTCTTGACCCCTTTGCTCATCACTCCTCCCTCTCTACAACTGGGTTCCAGGAGTTTGCCTCAGTACTTAGCTGTGAATCTCTGCATCCATCAGCTACTAGATGAAGGCTCTAGGATGGCATTTAAGGTAGTCATCAATCTCATTATAGGGGAAGGGCATTTAAGGAAGCCTCTCCACTATTGCTTAGATTCTTAGTTGGGGTCATCCTCGTGGATTCCAGGTTTTTAAATTACCACAAACTTGATGTTTCTGTGTGGTGCTCTCTAATCTTGACACCTTTCAGCTTAAAATACAGCACTGTAAAGGGGCTCAGACTGTAGCTCAGTGGTAGACTGTTTGCTTAGCATGCACAGGGCCCCGGGTTGAATCTCTAGCACCAGAAATAAGTGAGCTTAGAAGTAGTCATCATAGAGAAATATTATTTTGTTGTTTTTGTTTGTTTTGGTTTTAAGACACAGGCTCTCCGGCTATCCCTGGCTGGCCTCACACTCACATTAATTATCTTGCCTCAGCTTCCCACGTGCTAGGATTACAGCTGTGTCCCACCAGGTCTATCCTTGCTGGGTCATTTTCTCCTTCTGTCTTCTCTCCAATCTTCCAGGCCTTCTCATCTTCCCTCTCTACTGTCACAATTTTCTGAAACAAAAAAGAACACTGTTAGCTCTGTTTTAGAAAGTCTAGGAGAATGCCCTGGTGCAGTGATGATCCCTGGGGATTCTGGGCGAGGCGACAGGTTCTGCTTGTCTGAAGGGCCCTGTCCTCTTCCATGTAAGGTGTGCAGCTGAGGGGCTGTAACAAAGGGGCCAAGTGAGATGTGTTATTTAAGTTGACGGTGCTGACAGCACTCTCACAGACTTGTCAGGTTATAATTCGCCAACATTAGCTCTATAGATGTGCTTTTTAATAGTGACTTAAAATAGCAACGCGGTTTTCATAAGCAGTGTAAGGGCACTGTATAGCAATCAAAAACCCTTGAATGGAACACGCTATGATAACATGGCCTTGTTGTCTCTTAATATTTCAATGCAGTCACTCAGCAAGTAGTAGTGTTTGTATGTGTGTGTGTGTGTGTGTGTGTGTGTGTGTGTGTGTGTGTGCCCGCGCGCGTGCGTGCGTGCGTGCACACATTTGTAAACTGACATAGATTCTGACCATGGCAAGAGTGCCAGAATTCTTTCATTAGTTGGGGAACATATTTGAATAATTCTCTAAGCGCTATTACTGATAAGAGGTTTTTTGTTTTGTTTTGTTTTAAACAACTCTGTCTTAATGGCTTGGCATTTAGAATTTAGAACTATATCGCTCTTACATTACTTAGGTATAGTTATAACATATTTAATGGATTTATTTTATTTTCAAGATTAATTGTGTGTGTGTGTGTCTGGCGGGGCGGGGGCGGGGAGATGCTAGACATACTGCAAGGCCACAATGCAAGTTTCGAAGTCAGCTCAGCAGACGCTTTCAAGAGTCAGTCCTGTTCTTTCACCCTATGAGTCCTAGGATTGAACTCAAGTATTCAGGCTTGTGAGAAGTCCCTTTACTTGCTGAGCCATCTCGATAGCCCCAGAATATGTTATGGATTTAAAAGGATGAAAAAGGATATCTTAGCAGAACATTCAAGTGCTTATAAGGTCTTCTACATATAAATATGTATGTGTACAAGACATTTTATGTACACATTTACAAATGTATGCTTGGATTGGCTTATGATTTTCTGGTGCTGTCTGCATTTCTATGTGTAAATATAGTGCGTGTCTTTTATCAGCTGCTGCTGGAGGACACTTTTATGAACCAACTATATCTCTTTCTTTCTCTCTCTCTCTCTCTCTCTCTCTCTCTCTCTCTTCCCCCCTCTCCCTGTCTCTCCCCCCCATCTCAAAGACAGGGTCTTACAATCTAGCCCTGGCTGGTTGGCCTAGATTTGCTATGTAGACCAGGCTGGTCTTGAACTCACAGGGATCTCTGCCTGCCTCTGCCTCCTCAGTGCTAGGATTAAAGGAGTGTGTTACTACCCTTGACTCCAACTCTGTGAGTTTGAGTTTTCTCACAAGGGTGTATTGAATGGTCATGATTTACATCTGTAATAATAAGTAGTGATATCGTGAGATTTTAGTGTGTCTACTTCTTCTTGTCTTTAATTTGTATTGAGACAATGTGCCTGTTAAGCTTTAAATATGAAAAAAAAAAAAAAAAGAACCGAAGATCACGCCTGGTTGCCGCCTGTCCATTGTCTCAAAACCATGCCATAAAAATATGGAAAGTAGGAAAATCTTGGCAGAGGTGCTATGAAAGTACCGCTGACTTCCAAGCTGCCTGTGAATATTCTAAGGACTGCTCCCTGACAGCCAGTACTTTGGGGATTGGCATCAGTGAAGAAAATGTACCGTTTACTACTTCAGAGCAAATAATGGCTGGGCATGCTTTAAATAGCTCAGGAAATGTGTCGAGTGTTTACTTGACATTTGCTGTATTGAACACTAATACCGAAACATTCTTTGACCACAGAGAATGCCTGGGTGGGTGGGGTGGGGGTAGATATGAGCAGAAGAGAGAGCAAAAACAGCCAGCATGATTCAGTCGCCGTCAAAGGGTAAATGAAGTTTGTCAGAATTCGGAGATGCCAGGAAAATAAATGACCGTTTGTTTGATCAAGTAGCTTGGAAGGGTGGTGGCAGAAGGCAGAAAGCAAAGCACAAATAACTCCCTTGGATTAGGTTCCCATGGCTGGAGGCTGCCTTCAGCAGGACTGTCAGAGCCTTAGAGATGTTGGCTGCTCTCATTGATTTTTGTTTAAGGTCCCCAAAGCAGGATGAATGACCACCTTATCTATCTATCTATCTATCTATCTGTCTGTCTGTCTGTCTGTCTGTCTGTCTGTCTGTCTGTCTATCTGTCTATCTGTCTATCTGTCTATCTGTCTATGCTTGTTATCTACCTTGTCTACACATGCCTATGTGTGTATGTGTCAGGGGCAGGGCTGCAATGCCTTCAGTTGCTGCTTTTTTTATAATTATTTAATTTTACTACTCAATTTACATATCCATCCCCCCATTCCCTTGCCCTCCCATCCTCCCATGTTTCCTCCAACCTCCCAACCCATCCCCAAATTCTTCCCCAGGGACAGTGAGGCCATCTACCAGGGACCTTCAAAGTCTGTCATATCATTTGGGGGAGGGCCTAAGCTGTCCTTGCTGTATCTGGGCTGCAATAGTATCCCTCCATAGGGAATGGGCTCCCAAAGTCGATTTGTGCTCTAGGGATAAAGACTGCCTCCACTGTTAGAGGTCCCATAAACTGCCCTGGCCTCCCAGCTGGCACCCACATTCAGAGGGCTTGGTTCGGTCCAATGCTGTTTCCCAGCTTTATGACTAGGGTCTCCATGCTCTCACTAGGTCAGATCAACTGTGTCTGCAGCACCGTCTTGGCTTCTTTGCTCATCCCTCCTCCCTCTCCACAATTGGATTCCAGGGGTATGCAGTGCTTAGCTGTGGGTGCCTGTTTCTGCTTCGAACAGCTACTGGATGAAGGCTCTGGGAATGGTAACTAAGGTAGCCACCAATCTCATTATAGGGGAAGGGCATTTACTTTATGAATATGGGTGCTTAGCCTCTGTTTTGTGTCTGTGCACCACGTGCCTGCAGTGCCTGGGGAATCCAGAAGAGGGCATCAGATTCCCTGGGTCCTGAGTTGCAGATGGTTTTTAGCCACTATGTAGGTGCTGAGAAACAAATCTGGGTCCTCTAGAAGAGCAGCCAGTGTTATTAACTGCTGAGCCGGCTCTCCAGCCCCTATTTTCCTTATTTTAAGTGCAGCTCAGAGCTTCTGATGTTAGTTCCCCTCTCTGTCTTGCCTCCTCCCTGCTTTCCCTGGCATTGTTTATGTGGGTCTTTGGAGTCTGGGGCAGGAGAGGCAGCTCTGAAATGGAGAGCCTTTCTTTTTATCATGCCTTGTGATTCAGTTGTATTTAATGGGGGTGGGAATCAGGTCCGACTGATTTCTGAGGCTAGTGAGCCCTAGGCTACTGGGCCCACTTGTATTTGAATAGATTATCCAGTGAATTTTAAATGCATATGTTAAAAGCTAATTGGCACATGCTAGAGGTCCAGGAATGTGAAATTGTGCAATGTTAATAAAATTTGTTTAAAAGCTTCTTGCGTGTATCTTGTCAACCCAAGCCACTTTGAAATACCCAAGGGAACATTGAAACCAACAAGCAAAAATCAAAACTTCTCCCTTGTAGATTGGCCCAGCACTAGAAACCCCAAGCAGAGGGAAGGCTATATTTATGGCTTTTCCACTGACTTGGGAGTTGACCTTGAATGAATCATCTTCAACTTTTCTGGGCTTTGTGAAATTAGCTCTGGGAAGCTACGTGTGGCTGTGTACTGCCTGTGGGAGGAGAGTAACTGAAGTTCACAACAAAGGGAGCACTTGAAGGAAAACTTTCTTACTAGAATAGAGCGCCAGGCATGAGTGCAGTCCTCGATCAGGCCACTGCTCAGGCTAAGTGCCACCGTGCACAGGTCCAAGGGAGAGCAGGGATTTATCACAATCCGTGATTCTGAGGCATTTCTGAGGGGAAGGGCACAGGTTGAGCCCAGGGCCTCACATATTCTAGGGGAGCACTGTACTGACTGAACTATAGCCCCAGTCCTTACTATGTTTTCTAGAATAAAAAGTGTTTTTGCCTATATTGTTTTGTATTTAACTTACATGTTGTATATATTGGCTTATCTTTAACATCAGAAAGTTGTGTGATCACATCCCTACAAAGGGATTTTTATTTATATTATCACCATTTAAACTGTAGTCAGGGCAGCTGGAGAGATGGCTCAGAGGTTAAGAATAGTTTTTGTTCTTGCAGAAGACTGGAGTTTGGTTCCCAGCACCCACTCTAGGCAGCTCGAAACTGCCTGTGACTCCAGCCTCTGGAGACGCAATGCCCTCTTCTGGCCTCTTTGGGTGTCAGAACATGTGTTTTTAAAATTTATTTATTTATAAATAAATAAAACAAATGATTTTTTAAAAAATTGCTATTGAACAGTACCAAATTCCATTCATTACTCAGACATTCAATTTTATTGTGCAAAGGAATTTCTGTTATTTGAAAAGTTTCTTTTTCATCTGTTGCCATGTTCCAGGTCACCTGTGGTGGTTGGTGGTGGTTGTTTGCTGTTCATTTGAGGAGAAGGGAAGAAAAGTAATCAATGTTTGTGAAGAACCTACTGTGTGCTGGGCACATGTCTTCTGTGATTTGTGTTAAAGAGTCTTTCCCCAGCTTTCCTACTGCTCAGCCACATGAGCCAGCATATAGGAGAAGATGAGATATGCCTAGTGCTGCAGATAGTTGAAAGGAGGGTCTTTAAATTCTCAGTATCTAAAGTGCTACCTCATAGCTGTGGGTTTTGAGATCTTCGTAGACCAAGTGCCGGCCGGTCCCTTCAGGCTGGCAACCTCTCCAACTGGTACTTGGATTGCAAAACATGGCCAAACCACCTTGCTCTGCTTAAGGCTTTTCAGTTATTGCCTCACTGAGGTTTCATGGTTGTGAAAAGGACATAGGTATTAAGCTGCAATGACTCCAATTTGAGCAAAAAGAATATTGGCTTTCCATGGTGTTTGGCTCTGAGCCCCAGCTGCATGTAATCCCAAAGCTGCCTTCAGAGGTGCAAACATTTCAGAGAAAGTTTATGTATTAAATGCAGCATCCTTGGTCCACTTTCTCTTTGCTCCTTCAGTCCAGTTGTTACCCATTCACTGCTAACCCACAGAAAGGCTCCGCTTGAAGGTCCCTTAGACTGCTCTGCAAGATGTCTGAATGTATACCCTGGGAGAATGGAGGTGAGAAGGAGGAGAAGATAGAGGGCACAATTTTTAACCCCGCTGGAGCTGATAACAAACTCTTGAGGCCAGGTACTTTGTATAAGGAGTAGGTGTTTAAAAAAAATCTATCCTCGGTTGTCGAGAGATAGTTATTGTTCTGTAGAAGGCTATGTCCCAGGGTTTCTCAGGACTGTAAGGTGTTGCAATTGAGCTTCTAACCAGCTTTGGAAGTCATCTTGGAGGTTTGAGAATCTTTAGCAATTATGTATATAGAAATGGCACATGAACCCCCACCAACATGTACATTTGTTATGTGTCAATTTAAAACAAATATTTGCTGTTTTTTATCAACATTATTGATATTGTTGTTTTTGAGACAGGGTCTCATGTAGCCCAGGGTGACTTTGAACTCCCTTTGTAGCTAAGGATGATCCTGAACTTCTGATCCTTTTGCCTCTGCCTCCTAAGTGCTGGGATTAGGTATGTACAGTCACACCCAGCACAATTGTTATAACAACTGTTTATTATTATTATCATTACTAATTGAGATTGGATCACACTGTGTAACTCAGGCTGGCCTTAAGCTTTCCTCCTCCTTCAGCCCCACATGCCTTGGGGTCACAGGTGTGCATTACCACAGACATAGATATAGTTTTAGAACAGGAGCCTTAGCTGTTAGGCTTCAGAAGTCTTCAGAAGAGCAGAGATGAATGAAAGCCACATGGTGGGAAAGGGTCTCCATGCTGTTCCAACGCTGGAGTGCAGTCTTGCTAGAAGGTTGTATCTGTGTGTTCATTTGTCTTAGCAGTTCCAAGATTATGACATCACTTGTGTCTATGAGTGGCCTTAGTACTCACAGCCATGACCAAGTCACTAACCTCTGTGCTTTGGTGTTGTCTGAAGAGCAAAAATGATCACCAATGTAAGGAATCAATAAAACTTTACATATAAGAAGAACAGTGGCTTGTCATAGGTGTTATTAACATTCTTGGTTTTCTGGTGTACCGGTGTAGCATGTAGAGGAAGATACCATTCATGGGACTGATGGTAACTTGGAGGGACTGGAGGAAGTAGCTGGATGAGAGGAAGGCAGAGGACTGTAAAAGAAGTAGGGCCTGACTTTTCCCCTAGCTCTCAGATTTTGCCTGTTCACACTATGCTTCTCTCTGATCACCAGGATTGGCTGGTATAGCCCTCAGACCCCTCCCTTAAATTTAAAAAAAACATTTTATGGGTATGGGCGTTTTGTGTGTGTGTGTATGTATGTATATATGTATGTATGTATGTATGTATGTATGCATGTGCACTGTATGGGTACAATACTTGTAGAGACCGGGAGAGGGCACCAGATACCCTGGAACCAGAGTTACAGACCATTGTGAGCCACAATGTGGTGCTAGGAATTGAACCCAGGTCCTCTGGTCAAGAAGCCAGTGCTCTTAACTGTTGAGCTATCACTCCAGCCTCATAAATCAATCCATTTGCTTGTCCACATTCTTTCCCACCATCCATGCCACTGTGAACCTCTACTTGTCTAGGGGACAAAGCCCAGATGAGCCCCCATGCTCACTTCACTCATTTCCCAAGCCCTTGTCTGCATAGCTCATGTTAGCAGGTCATCCAGTGTCTCATCTGGTCACTCACACATCTCGTGTCCCAGGCAGACACCTTGTGATTTAAGGTCCCAGCTTTCCCTTAGTCACTGGCCAGGTATCCAAAAGAGCAAGTACCAAAAGAAATTACTGGCTTTTTCAACTCACTTTCCTCTTTGAGAAAGCTAAAGTGCTCCAGGCAGTAGATATCTGCAAGCCCCAGATTGTCTTAGTAAAAATGAGGGTCAGGGCCTTTGCTACTTCCTTATACAATAGTAGATGATATGCAAACACAAGTTTCATGGATGGATGGATGGATGGATGGATGGATGGATGGATGGATGGATGGTGGATGATCTCAAGTGGCTCAGTTTTTAGCTATTTATGTGGCCAAATGGAGGGAATGGTCTTAGGGATGCCTCGTTCCCTTTCAGTGGGCACAAAGCTTGCTGATTTAACACTCACATACACTGATTTGTTCTCATTAATATTTATACGAGTCATTGTCTGAAAAGTATATGCTAAAAGGCAATACAAACACTAGTACAGGAAAATTAATATTTAGTACATGAAAAATGTGCTTTTTAGATCACTTTAGAATCTCTTCATATATGATGTTCTATATTCTAATACAGAACAATGTAAAATAACTATACAAGTTCTTTTAGTTGATTCATTGACTATTTTATTGATCACATTGAAAGTTTTCTATAAGCACTTAATACTATTTTTCTTATTGGGGAGAGAGCGTTCAGAGGTTAAGAGCACTTGTTGCGCTTGTAAGGGCTCTGGCTCAGCTCCCTGAAGTCACACTAAGAGCTCAGAGAAACGATGGTTGTAAAAACAAAACAAAACAAAACAAAACCAAAAACAAAAACAAAAACAAAAAAAAAGGAGCTCACACCTGCAACTCCAGTTCTGGAGAGATCCATGCCCTCTTCTGGCCTCTGTGGGCGCCTACATGCTCTCCCTCTCTCTCTCTCTGTTTCTCTCTCTCTCCCTCTTATTCTCTCACTCATGCACACACAAAAGAAAAGGAAAAACTATGGTTCATGAAACTTCACAATTTGGAGTTGTTTTCTTGTCCATATTAGGTGTCTTTTTTGAACCCCATTTACTGAACAGATGTTATTATCATTTTTTTATGTTAAGGAGACTTAAAAATTGTGTGTTATACTATACACACAATATTTCAGCATACATCTCACTGTGTGGAATTATTTATGTATTTCATTGATTACTCTTACAATATAATTATATATAACTATAACTGAACCCTATGTTAAGTGCCTTTTTATCATGTTAAATGGAAAATTTAAACAATTACAAAAGATTGAACTTACTGAGTATGATTTACTTAGTTTTCAGGGGAGGGGCAGGATTAAAGCACTTTGTTACTTCCAACCATCTTTGCACACAATATAACCTCAGAGCAGTGACCTCATAATCGAGTTTTAATAAGTCACTGTTTTGTCATTCTGCTCTTATTTTCTCAAAATAAAAGACATTCATAACTTTTGGCAATCTGGACCTAGGAAAGAGGATCTAATTGCACTCCACGTGGCTTGAGCTCCCAGGGAACCCATCGGAAGTGGGTCTCTGTTAAGCAGCTATTCCATGTCACACACATACGATAGTGTTAACGAGATCCTGACAATTTGCATTTTTAAATGATTGAGGGGCTGGGGATATATCAGTGGGTAGAGTGGCTGCCATGTAAGCGGAAGGACCCAGATTTGGATTCCCAGCACCTACTAAACAGTCAGGCATGGAGGCCTGTGCCTGCAATCCTGGCAGCGGAGCAGCCACAGTGACAGGAGGCTCTTTGGAAGTCATTGACAGGCCAGCCTAGGAGGGAGTGGCAGGTTCAATGAGAGAGCCTGTCTCAAAAAAGTAAGGGGGGAGCGATTGAGGAGGCCACCTGAGGTCGACCTATGGCTTCTATCCCCATGTACATCCATGTACATGTGTACTCTTACACATGTTAACGCATACTATACACACAAGCACAAAATGGATTCTGCCTCATTGTCATTAAGATACATGTTGGTATTTCAGTATCAGTGGATTTAGCTGCGATTTCCTGACTAAATTTTTAACATTCAGAGTATAGGATCCCCCCTCCACAGACTTTGGTTAATATGAAATTCCATATTATGACCAGAAGGAAACAGTATGTCTGTATTTTATGGAGGAGGTGCTGGTTCATTTTTAGCAACAGCATGAACTAGTCACCTGGGAAGAGTAAACCTCAGTTGAGAAATTATTCTGAGAATGACTGGCCTGCATGTGTGTCTGTGGGGGCATTTCCTTAACTGCTAACTGATGTAGGATGCCCCAGCCTCCGTGGGTGGTACCATTCTTAGGCAGGTTGGTCTAGGCAGTCTAAGTGGTACAGCTAATCAAGCCCAAGGACACAACCAGCAAGCAGCATTCCTCCATGGTCTCTGCTTCAGTTTCTGCTTCCAGGTTTTTTCTTTGAGCTCCTGCCCTGGCTGGACTGTGGCTGGGAAGTGTAAGCCAACTCAACCCTTTCCTCCCCAGTTGCTTTTGGTCAGTGTTTTATCACAGCAGCAGAAACCCCACTGGAGCAGAGTGGGACGTGCAGAGATGTATCGGCTTGCTCCTTTTTGCCAGCCATTCCCACCATGTGTTGTGTTCTCATGTTCTTGGCTCTGAGGAAATTGAAAATATCCATACTCATTGAGTCCTTCCTCTTAAAAACACTTAAGTTTGACTTCAATGCCCCTCCACCCCTTTATCTGTTAAACTGGTACAGGGACAAGTCGGAATAGATACAGGCAACTTGTGGAAAAATGCCTCCTCATACTTGGGTAGAGATGCTGCTTTGGGAGACGATGAGCAGCAGGTCCCAGCTGAGTGAGCATTAAGTGTAAGTCATTATTGATCTCAGCAACTTGAGAAAGGGAGGAAATTTTGAGAACTGTTTCTGAGAGAATTTCCACCATGGTGACTGTTGAAATTTGGTGTCTGATGCAGAGTAGAGTGAGCTTCTCTGGTGTGTGTGTGTGTGTGTGTGTGTGTGTGTGTGTGTTTCATCTGTACATATTTGGCCCAGCTTGAATGGGAAAGTGGTTCCCTAAATCTCTTTAGCAGTGAGTCACTTCCCATGCTGCTGTAGCATTTTCTCCCTTTATTGCTGTGTGTAGTTCAAGCTTCTCTCTGGCTGTTTTGACTCCTTAAGAAACTCACAGGAACAAATTAACAATCACTCTCCCGTGGGATGCAAATGCCCTGGAGTAAGTAGAGTAATACGTAGCAGTCCTAGAATCCTGAGTCAACGAAAAACCCAGCTCTCAGACCTGGGAAGGCTATGGAGGAGTCTGGGCCCCATAGACACACCTGTTAAAGGACAGGGAAGAGAGGATGGGGAGAGAAGGGATAATCCTGTTTTTCTTGCTGTCATTTTCCAGGTGATCTCAGTGTAAAATGACACAGACTCTTTCTTAGCAGTCTGTCTGACCCACCTGTCCTCCAGTTTACTATAATTTAGGTAGCACATATGACATTAAAATAAGTTGTCTTGTTTCTTTGGGAATCTCATGTTAGTGTGGACTTCTGGCCTTTCCATGTTTCTCTGGGGACACAGGGACTAGCATCTAGCAGAGGCCTTGGGACCCCCACAGCTCTGTGACTGATGTTCATTCAGTCCCTGAAGCCCATGTAAAGCTGGTATCTGAGGTCTGCATATGGCCCGGGGCCTGGATTGATGGTTGTTCTGTGGAAATTTGTAAACCAGAAGGTTGCATACAGAGAGGCTTCAGTTTTTCTGCTCTGCCTAAGGGGTTGCTTGCCCTGGTTGAGTGCTTTGTTGCTAGGGAATGGACTTGATGACAGACCACTGTCCGGGAAGGTGTAGCTCCCTCCTAGTGTGCAATTTTGGAAGAAAGCCCTCGGGCCCTAGTGGTTCTACTAATTAAGGGCATCTATGGGGTGGGGCAATGGCTCAGTCAGTAAAATTCGACACATGAGGACCCAGTTTGGCCCCATAAATTCCTTGTAAAAAAAAAGCTGGGTAGTCTGTGTACCTGTAATCCCACTTCTGAGGTAGCAGAGACAGGAGGATTCCTGGGGCTTTCTGAGCAGCCAGTCTAGCCAAATCAGAGCCTCAGGGTCGGTGACGGAGAAAGAAAAGTTGCAGAGAGCAGAGCAGTGTAATGGTCACTGATACCTGGCCTCTCTGTGTACCTAACACACATACACACACACACACACACACACACTCACACTCACACCACACACACACACACACACATACACACACACACATACACACACATACACACACATACACACACATACACACACACATATATACACACACACCACACACACACACACACACAAACATATACACACACACCACACACATACACACACACACACACACACACACACACACACACACGAGAGAGAGAGAGAGAGAGAGAGAGAGAGAGAGAGAGAGAGTCAGTTAACTCCATATGTCATGTTTTTTTCTTTCAATTTATACTGAGGAATTGGGTGTAGTCACCCCACCCCCATCCCCGTTAGAGTTTCTCATGAAGTCTGTCCATATTTAGACAAACTGCCCCACGGCTTTTAAGACAATGGAGCCTTTTGCTCACCTGCCTGGAAGAGCTGATGGAGCAAAACCTCCAGCAGAGGCTTGTGAGTCAGAGACTTAAATGTTATTAACACGAGAAGACTCTTTTGAACATGAAGTCATCATGCTCAAGGTTCCTTTGAACTGTCCTCGGAGGCTCTTTCATGAGCTGTACTAGAACCAACACGCTTTGGTTTGAGGCCGAGAAACATGAGGATGAAAAAAAAAGTTCAGGAACTTGAGTTTGAACCATCGCCAGAAACTCTCAGATGGTAGAAGCGTTATTCTCTGATAAATATTTAGTGAAGCTACTTGGCTCATGGGCCTTTTTAAAATGGCTTTGAGGTTCAGGAATTTTGAAAAGTCAGACATTCTTTGTAATTCAAATTTCCTTCTAAGGAAAGCAGTACACTGTTATTAATTTAAAAAAATACATGTATACTTAGAAGTTAAAATTGTGTAATTATCTTAATGCTTTGGAGAGATTCTTTTGTGACTAAACATTGGAACATATGCTGTTGAATGCAGGGAATTTGTCCAGAAAAGCTTAAGGAAATTTAGCCTACGCAGTGTGATTTGCTCGACTTCTAAGTAAAAGGTTCAGCTGCAGGGGTGATAAATAGCGCAATTCTATTTTATCTATGAAAGATGGTGTTTGCATTTGGTCTCTTCATTCTCTTTTTAGGATTAAATAATAATTGTGGCTCACTTCTTGTGTTTGATTTATAGCATTAAGTTATATGCAAGATGACTGAATGAAATTGAACTCATTTCAACTGTACAAGGAAGGTTGTTTGAAAAACAGATGATAACAATCATTTTTTATAGCGTGTAAATGTCTTGAGATGGAGTACCTGGATTCTTAATGGAAGAGCCAAGACGATAATACTGTATGCCATTGCCTCTGGAAAGAACTTCTCCCGGTGAAAAATAGCTTGCCTGAATTAATGCTCATGGTCTGTAGCTGAAATGCGCCATGAAGCATAGCAATGACTTGCAATTCTTAGTAGAATTCTCCCTCATTGCTAAGAAGTTTGCATAAATGTTGGTAAGAATATAGCCTGGAATATTTTAAGGATTGCATACCAACAAATAAGGTGCATGCATGTGTGTGTGCATGTGTGCGTGTGTGCGTGTGTGTGTGTGTGTGTGTGTGTGTGTGTGTGTGTGTGTGTGTGTGTGTGCAAGGGAGATCATGTAAGGTGTCTGTCTTGACCTCCCTTCCCTGTGTATACCTAGGAGGAGGAAGTCTCTTTTACTGATCTCTGTACTCCCTATTTCAGATAGTTTGGCTAACAGCTTGCTCTGGGGATTTCCTGTCTGCCTCCAGCTCCCTACGGTTATATAGGCCTCCACATGCACTTGACTTTTCCTTCCATTCTTGGGATCCAAATCCAGGTTCTTAAACTTACACCACAAGCAACTTGCCCACTGGGCTGTCTCCTCAGCCCCCTGCAGATGTGTGCTAAAGAACAAAAGGGGAGGGGGAACCTTATTTTTTCAGGCACATGAGAGATAAAGAGAGCGAGAAAGAAAGAGAGAAGAGAGAGAGGGGGGTGTCTAAGTGACCCAGACATGCTTTGAATTTACTAGGTTTCGGAGGCTGACCCTGAACTTCTGGTCCTTCTGCCCCAGCCTCCGAAGTTCTAGGGTTGTTGCCATGCACCAGCCTGCCCGGCTGGTGGTGCCTCACGAAGCAGGCTAGCCAGGAGGTGGAGCATGTGCTGTGCTCTGGTAAGTAGGCAGCAATGTGTGCTCTTGGAACCTGGTTAGGAGCTCTTTATTTCTGATCAGTGTACCTTTTGTTTGTTTGAGACAGGGTGTCACCATCTACCCTACCTTGCCTTGACCTTGTGATCTTTGACCTCTGCCTTCCAAGTACTGAGATAACAGGCATGCACTGCCACATTTGGCCTTAGTCACAGAAGTCCTCCAGAAGGTCCCCAGATCCCTGGGAACTATATTTCACCATGACATCCTACCTATGGATGATTCTCTAGGGAAAAGGTTGTCATTTCAATGAGGTCCTCAAAGGAGTTTCTCAAGCATCCTGTAAGAACCAATCAATCACTTAGAGCCAAGAGACAGGGACCCCTGAGAAAAATTACTCAAAGGGATGCCAGTGCAGGCCTAAGTACAGGAAACAAGCCATCAGTCACCTTTTCATTCAATTAAAACGGCCTCGCTATGGCCTTGTTATGAACTTCTCGGTTAGGTTGACATTTCGACATACCTGGTACATACTGAAAACGTATTGTTTTGGAAGAATGAATAGAATAATTTGAGGGGGGTGTTACCCACATTTTGGAGTAGTGAGATGCTGTAGCTGGGGGCAACTCCTGGATTCTATTTTATTAGAGATTGCAAAACACAAGATGATGAGGAACCTTTTTTTTTTTTTTAAAGATTTTATTTATTTATTATGTATGCAGTCTTCTGCCTGCATGCCAGCGGAGGCACCAGATCTCACTCAAAGTGGTTGTGAGCCACCATGTGGTTGCTGGGAATTGAACTTAGGACCTCTGGAAGAGCAGTCAGTGCTCTTAACCACTGAGCCATCTCTCCGGCCCAATGAGGAACTTTTGAGGAAATGTGTGGAGGGATGGTGTCTAGAGAGCAGCCATCTTGAGTCAGCCATTTGACTTTGCTTTTGAATGAAGAGGCTTGCAGAGCAGTGCTGAGGTAGAAATGAGGTAGTTATCCCCAGGTGGTCCAGTTCCTGGGTCATAGAACACTGGGCAGTTGCAGAACAGGCCTTGGTATCTGGGTCTGGCTGTGGCACCGCAGGCAGTGTCTGGCCTACATCAGTTCCTGAGAACTATTTGTTTAATGTGTTATCTCGGCTTGCTTTCCTGGAAGCCTGTCAGATGTCTACAAAGCAAGTTTGGTCACTCTTTTCCACAGCTGTAAAGGTGCAGTTATTTACCTAAGGTCATCTGTCAACTGGTAAAGGATTGGGGCCTGCCCTCTGAGTACCTCCACTTCACCCAAATAACAGGAGTAGAATGGCTAGATTTTTTACATGTTTCCATGGAAACCAGGGGAGGAGCCAAGGAAAGGCCTAGAGACCAGAAAATGACCTCTGAGTAGATCTAGAGGCTAGAGGAGGAGCTAGATGGCTTAAAACAGCATGAATTTGTTCTCTGAAACATCTGAAATCTGAGCTTCAGCTGGGTAGCCACAGTCCCCCAAAACAAGGGGATGGGGACCCCTTGTGTTTTCCTGCTTCTTGAGACTATTTTTGGCATGTGTTACTATAGGCTCTGCCTTTGTCTTCATGGTGTCACCCTGTGTGTCTGGACCTTGTCCTCACCAGTTTCTTAGAAGCACACTGGGTCCTGAGTAACGGCTCTGAGGCTCATTGTTGCTGTCAACTTTGCTGCACTTGGATCCCCATGGAGACACGTTTAGGCATGTTTGTGAGTCTGTTTATGGAGAGATGTGACTGAAGAGGAAAGACTCCACCCTGACTGTGGGCAGCACCACCTCATGGGTCCCCGGAGCCTGGACTGAATGAAAAGGAAGGAAGAAAGAAAGAAAGAAAGAAAGAAAGGAAGGAAGGAAGGAAGGAAGGAAGAAAGAAAGAAAGGAAAGAAGGAAGGAAAGAAGGAAGAAAGAAGAAAGAAAAAGACACAGAGAGACACAGAGAGAGACAGAGAGAGAACCCCCTGAGTGTCTGCATTTCTCTCTCTGCTTCCTGGTTGCAGATGTAATGACACTAGCTGCCTTAAGCTCCTCCCGCTCTTCCTTCGTCAACAGGATGGACTGTATCCTCTCAAACCGTGAGCCGAAACACACCCTTCCTTCCTTGGGTTGCCTTTATCACCATGACAAATAAGTACGGACACAGGACCCACATGGATAATCAGGATGATTCTATCATGCAATCCTTAATCAACTTTGCAGAGATTCTTGTTTCAATATTTGATCACATTTACAGCTTCTGGGGTGTAGATACTGTTTTGGAGGAAGTTACCAGTCAGCTCACTGAAGGAATGGTGAGAATTCTGAAGCAGGGAGAATGAGAGCATCTCCTGTGTTTTTAAAAAAATGTCTGTGGTGCCACATGAAAAGAAGTCATCAAGCCAGATCATTTGGGAGGCTGTTGTAGGCGCTCTGCTGAGCTAGGATGGGAAGAAAGCTGGAGAGATGGGCAGACTGCAGTTTTGTCTCGAAGATACAGTCGTAGGATTGATGGGTTCAAAGTAGCAGATTAAAAAAAAAAAAAGCCAGACGGTGGTGGCACACACCTTTAATCCCAGCACTTGGGATGTAGAGGCAGGTGGATCTCTGTGAGTTTGAGGCCAGCCGGGTCTACAAAGTGAGCTCCAGGACAGCCAGGATTGGTTTCACAGAGAAACCCTCTCTTGAAAAACCAACCAACCAACCAACCAACCAACCAATCAACCAATCAACCAACAACCCTCCCCAAAAAATAACCAAAAAATAAAAACAAACAACAACAAAAACTTAGGAAAACATGGGATGTCTGCTAAGTGGGTGACCATGCTCTTCAATGACAAGGGGAAGAGAAATTGAGGGACAGCTGGTGCAGTGGTGGTGATGTCCTTGTGAACATTAGAAAGTAGGCTTCAATTTAGATGGATGGATCTGCAGGTCAATAGCTACATACTCTTGAGTGTGGTCAGCTTAGAGATGTTGATGGTAAAGCTAGGAGACTGGACCCTTATCTGGTGCAGACAAAGAGGGTGAGGCCAGGAGACAGCTCTGGGCCTCCAGTGAGACGGATTGTGACTCTTGATGGTATTGTCATTGTCCTCTTTCTTCTTCTTCCTGTGTGTGGCATCTTTACTTGCTAGTGTCAGTGGGGACTCATTTGCCTGTGTATTCTCATGAACATGTGTGAGTGCATGTAGAGGCCACACAGATTAATAGTCTTTATTTTTTGAGATAGTGACTCTGATTGAACCTGAACTCATAGATTCAGCTAAGCTGACTAGCCTGTTGTTTCTCACGAGCTCATGTTGCACATGCACCAAGACTGGCTTTCTACATAGGTTCCGAGGATCTGAACTGTGGTCCTCATGCTTATGTTGCAGTCACTCTACTGACTGAGCCAACTCCCTGGCTCCTGTTCTCCATTGCTATGTAGTGCACTGAGCTGGCACCCCACTGTTTCAGGCACATTCCTGGCCCTTGGTTGACATTTATGTCAGAACCCGAAAAAGGCAAGTGCATGGACATGCAGCCACCAGGAAAGCCAGCCACCCTCAGCTGCCATGGGCTGTCACAGAAACCCTTGTGGGGTTAATTTTTATTTCGTTATCATCATTGGTTTCCTTTCAGTATTCTATGCTCAGCCCAAAACGTCTGATTGGCAGATCCACTGTCTGATTTTTCTTGGTTTAGATTATATGCTTTTTTCTTCAAAGCCATCTTCATTTATTAACCTACATTCATTTTTAATTTTAATGCACCGATCAATAATTATTTCACTTGACAGTTTTTGACAGTCTGCAGCTACATTTAGCTGTTTAGCATGAATTTAAAAGATGATCTATTAATTTGTACAAATGAAGTAAAGTCATTCTTGCATTCCTGGTTTTGGGGGGTGTCTAGAAAAATGTGCATGTTTATTTTGCCCTGGGAAAATTTTAACTTAGAGGTACAGTTTTCTATGAAAGGGGTTTCAGGACTACAGACCACTGCATTTTTTTCCTGCTAGGTAAGATTGTATTTATGCTATAAATCCTTCTGAAAGGTCAGATTTCTTTTAAATTGGAATTAAAATCATGGAGACCAGTGGCCATTAGACATATGTTCATTAGGTCCTTCTATACACAATATTGTACTGCTATGAGAAAACTGAAGAAGTCATCTGGCTAGAATAAAAAAACCACCCTCAAAATTCTGGTGGGTAGAAAAACTAGGGGAAAAAAATGAAAATTTTGTCTTGCTGCTTATCTGCCATGAGACTTCCATTTGGAAATTCTACACACACACACACACACACACACATGAACAAAAGTACACAGTGGTCTTTGCATGCATCTGTAAGTACAGTACAGGCGAGGATGTGCCAGGCTGAGACCAGACAGCAAACAGGAATGTCTCTCACTGAAATCACAGTGCTGGGATGCTGGCAGTGCAGATGGTCTCCACCGTAGCTGTTGGTTTACATTTTGATAATTTACCAGAGAGCCTCGAATATTGAATTCCTGGCTGGATTGTGTAACTGAACTCGGCATCCCCAGCGAGAAGCAGCAGGAATGTGAAAGCGGCCTTTCTCCTCGGCAACCACAGCTCCAATGGGTCTTGTGTGGACATGGACTTAATGGGAAAGGAGGTGCTGGCTGTCCTGTTCCTCTGCAGTAGGTTTTGTTTTCCTTCCTTGGTTGGCCTTGCATATCCTGGCAGAACTTAGGGAAGCAGACCCTGACTTTCTGGAATAGTGTTTCATTTTACCCCAAACCTATAGGCATCATTGCTTTGTGTATGTGTGTAAAAGTTTTCTGACTTTTATACTGAGCTTTTGTGTTGGAGCTCAGTAGGGCAAAAGATCTAGCTTTTTTGTTGTTGTTGTTGTTTTATTTGTTTTGTTTTGTTTTTTTGGATAACACTGGCCCCTCCCCCGATTTAGTTTCCTTAAGTCCCTCCACTGTTTACTGTGCTTTGTTGTGGTAACTAGTGGGCACTGCTTGTTGCCCTGGGTATTTGGCTCTTGCTCCTTTCTGCTTTACTCTGGTGTTTGGATTGTAGCTGGTGCTAGCTTCCCTCCCTTACGTGAACATGGAGGTAAACTTAGACATTGTCCCTCCTGCATCCATTTCACTCTCTGCCTGTAGTAAAGCAATGTGGGAGTGAGTCAAAGGTGAGCAGAGCTAATGTGTTCTATGTCCTGTGAGTAGTGACATACATCAGAGGGTTGGCTGAGCCACACATCCCTGCTGTCCTTGGTCCCTGCTTGGGAGCCCCAGAGGGTGGCTTCAGGTCTGAGTTCAGGGCTTTCGGTGCTGACTCTGAGCTAAATGACAGAGGCACTTGCAAGCACCCCATGGATGGTACCGTGTTAAAACTGATGGAAACATCACCAGCAGTTTTAGTGGCTCCACTATTTGCATGTTCTTTCTGTGCCAAGCAACAGGGGAATGGACTTCATGGCTGGAAACTATTCTATTGATTTGCTTTGAGAGATGGCTGCACGTTGGCTGCAGATCTCAGTAACTGTCACAGGGCCCATGCTCCCTTAGAAGTGTCTGTATGGAGTCAAGTAGTTGCCTGGTGATCGGGGAATCGGCATTAGTGAGTGGGGTGTACTGTTGTAGCCCGCTGCTCTGTTTAGCTCAAGAGAGGGAGGGTTTTTATAACCAAACCAGGAAAACTTTGACCATTGGCTGCCACCCCACCCAGCCATCTTTTTAGTGTGGCCTGTAAGTACCCACCCCTTTCCCTGCCAGATTTGATGCTCTCTGCCTCCTTTCAAAGGTATGGTCTTCTCTTAAATATGTCAATTATAGGTCTAGAGATGTAGCTCCATTTGTAAAATGCTTGCCTGCCATGAAGGAAGCCTTGGTGTATACCATGGCAGTATATACCTATATAAGCATTTAGGAGGTGGAGGCAGGAGGATTAGAAGTTGAACAGCAACCTCAGCTATGTAGCACCTTCAGGTCCAGCCTGGGTTACATGAAACTCTGTCTCAAAACAAAACAAAGCGGACTGGGGTAGGGGTGTGGTAATTATCTTTCACCAGTTAGTCTGTATGTTCATTTCCATAGGCCACTGAGTAAGCAATATCATTTCCCAGTTTCAGGTTGAGGACATACAATTCTCATCATACTCTTGATTGGCCACTTGGAGGCTTTGGGGTACATATATCGTGGTCATTCCTGCACCAAGCTATGTGAACTGCAGAGCAATACAGAGGGTAACCAAACAAATTCCATTGGCTCAGTCCAGCCTGTACACACACACACACACACACACACACACACACACACACACACACACACACACACACAAAGTTACTCATATGCGCAACATTTTCATACTGCCTTTGGCTGTATTCAATTGAGTCATGGTAAAATAGGCTGAGGTCCTGCAAAGCCCAAGATACGTACTAGCAGATCCTTGTCAAGCGAATGCTTACCCTTGTAAGTCACTGTAGTACAGGGAGAAGGCCCCTATGCACGAACTCAATTTAGTAGACAAATAGAGCATCCCAGAAGGAATGTGACTGCCAAGGTCACAGAGCTGGTTAGCTGGAAAGCAGGACCTGTCACATGTTCAGCTTTTACATGGGTTCTGGTGATTAAAACTCAGATTCTTACCATCAAGGTGTAAGGGCAAGTGTTTTTTTCTCCAACCCTCACTGACTTGCCTTGTGAACATCAGCTACCTTGTGCCCTGACTGGGGACCTTTATCTCAGGAAATTTGGACTAGCAGAGCTGACAGAGAGATGCATACCATTGTTCTGGTACTGTGTTACATGTCATCACGTGGGTATGTACAGACTGCAGTAGTCAAACTGGGCATGTTGAGTTATACCTGTAACCTCAGCACTCGAGGAGCTGAGGCAGGAGGATAGCAACACCCTATTCCAACTCCTTCCAGAGTAGCAGTCATATACAGCAGGCCGTTTTAGTGCAGTCTTGGTGGGGGGGAGTGTGGGGGTCAGGAAGTGGCTCCCCAGAGTTGGGAATGAATAGTGTCCCCAAGGAGGTAGGAGTATTTCAGGAAGAGAAACTGCAGCAGAAGCAGCTGGGGCCTCTGGCTATGCAGGGTGTCCAGTCATTGGGAAATTCAAGCAGAGGTAGGGCAAAGGCTATGTGGCAAAGAGATAACAGGAAACATTGCTGGACAACTGGAAGGGAGCCAGAATGTTTGCTGCTAAGAAGTACAGACTAAGTTACGTTTTAGGGACTCTGAGCTGTCGGTTCTAGAAGGCAGACCTTCCAAGAACAACCCCACATGTCTGTCTGCATGCTAAGCATCCTGTGTGGGTGGAGTAGACAGTGTCACCCATATAGAAATAGGAGCTTTGTTGAAGCCAGGGCTTTGTGCCTGCCAGATAAGTAATCTATGACCAATCTGTGTTACTAACTCTCTTCAGGGGATTGGGTTGTAGGGACAGGTTCTCATGCAGCCCAGGCAGACTTTGAAGCCACTAGGTAGTTCTGACCGTTCTTGAACTTCTGACCCTCCTGCCTCTGCCTATGGAGTGCTGGGATTACAGGCATTCACCACAGACACATTCTGACTGAAATAAGAGCAATCTGTCAGACACACAGCTGAATGACACTGTGATTCATCAACCAAAAGCTTTTAAAGTTGCTAAATTAATGGTATCTCTGTGACCATTGTTTATCTTCTTAGTCATCCAATACTAAAGGTAAAATATCTATTGCCCCAAGTCGGCAATAATTTTTATTCAAAACAAAACCATTGAAAACTATCGCTTTGGATGGTAGTCATGCTGGTTTGTTGCTGTTGTTTTGAGAACACAAATGAATAACCTTTGGACTTAAACTGCTCCACATTTTATTACCTGTATGAATTTGAATATTCTATTTGTCTCTAAGCTTGAGAGTAAAATAATGACAGTTCGTCTTAATCTGGTTACAAAGATATACTAAGTTATGAAAAGCATGTAGCATTCATGGGCCAGAGCGGTGTGTGTGTGTGTGTGTGTGCGTGTGTGTGTATGTGTGTGTGTTTAAGTGTGTGTATGTGTTTGTGTGTATGAGTGTGTGCATGTGTGTGTGTGCATGTGTGTGTGTGCATGTGTGTGTGTGTATGTATGCATATATGTGCGTGTGTATATGTGTGTATGTGTGTATATGTGGGGGGCACTAAGTTACCTTCACTCACTTTGGCTGATGCACATGTATTTTAGAGCCGAAACTGAGGAAGATGAGTTCACATAGGAGAACTATGCAACCTGTTGTTGTCTATGCGAGGAGGGAAGGGATCTGCATTTGGGCAGAGAAAAAGCCTTTTTAGACAAGTATCTAGGAAATGGAAGAGTCCGTGTTCCTGCGGTGCCAGAAAAAGGAGATAGGTTGAACTTAGTAAAATCTGCCTCTGAGATTTTTTTTCTGGCACAGAATACATGGGACACTGAAAAATTCTGTAGCTCATCATTTTTGAAACTAAGCTAGATTAGAATGCACCCAGGGTGCATCTTATAAATTAATGAATTAATAACATCTCTTTAAAAACACATGAAAATAGGGCTAGAGAGATA
This sequence comes from Cricetulus griseus, assembly GCF_003668045.3. Classification (NCBI taxonomy): domain Eukaryota; kingdom Metazoa; phylum Chordata; class Mammalia; order Rodentia; family Cricetidae; genus Cricetulus; species Cricetulus griseus. Next base: position 265,615,274 of record NC_048596.1, on the reverse strand, counting down.
GCTCAGTGGCTAAGAGCACTTCGCTTGTAGAGGATTTGAATTGAGTTCCCAGAACACACATGGCAGCCTACAGCTGTCTATGATTCAGGTTCTTGGGTGCTCCAATGCCTCCAGGCCTCCTAGGATACCAGGCATGGGCATGGCACACACATAGAGGTAGCCAAACGCGCATCCATATAAAATCAAAACTCATGAAAACAAGTTACTACACACGTGAGACCTCTTTGCTTTTGATACTCTGAGAACCTTCTGTTGAGGTTTAGTACCATGGAGCTTTAAAGAGAAGTACACTTAACATGTCCCAGACTTTAAAAATTATGTAATATGCACATTATTAAATATTCATGTATCTGTGTTAAGACAGTGAAAGTCAAGTGAGATATTTTCTTTTTATTTATGAATTTTTCAAAATGCACATATGTAAATATGTATATAGACACATCTCTCTGTGTGTGTATGCATGTATATATGTATGTATGTATGTATGTATGTATGTATGTATGTATGTATGGTACTAGTGATTAAACCCAGGTTATTAGCACATGATTGATAAGTACTATATACCCCCAAGTCTTGTCTGCAATGTTATATATTGTTTTAGAAGTTTTAGCACTAAGGTAATTGCCCTCCTCTGCTACCCATTGAGTGACACTAGGCAGTGTCCTGTCCTCCTTAGCCTAGTGAGGTGAGGACCAGCTCATAGACAGGCGTCAAAGTGAGAAATGACAGTGGCAGTCTTATGCACACAAAAGGGGCTAGTCAATATGAGGTGGGATTTTACTGAATCTCTAACTGTTAGAGCCTGGGCTAAGACTGTGCCATGGTATTCATGTCATCACTTCTCCTTCGCAGATTTACACCCATACACTCTGAGGTGCTGGCTCACACCTGGAGACAGAGACAGAATGCAGATATGGGTATGAGGGATTGGCAGGCCGGTCTCTGGTCTGTTCTATGGTTTTGTAATTCACAGAAGTTGTTAACATTCCTGATTCCAGCTTCCCTGTGTCTGAGGTCAGGACAATCATCAGAGTTCTGCCGACCTCACGGGGTTCCTGCACAAGTCCATCAGGGGTTAGGAAATACTGTGCCTAGGAGGCTGCTATTTTAATGCCAGCTCCAGTTCTGTTCCACGTGGTCATTGTGGGACACTGACAGCTTCCTGGACCCCAGGACTAGAGTGACCAGACAGGTGAAGCTTAACTCTTTGCACACTCCACGCACCTGAGATTTGAGCAGTAGAAACTGGATAAAAATGACCATTCTGGTTTCCGGCCAGAAACACACACACACACACGCACCTGTATGTTTTCATTAGTTCTTTGAGAGTATGTATGTTTTGGTCATATTCACCTCAACTCTCCCCCCCCTTCTCTTTCCTATCCATCCAGCTGTGTTATTAAAAAATAAAACAGATCTTTCAAGACCAATTTGTGCTGCCCAAAATAGTCTTGGCTGTGAGACCTTCTACTGTAGTATGGTCAACTTACCAGGGGCTGCACTCCTAGAGAAAACCTACCCTTTCCTTCTCAGCAGCTAACAATTGCCGATGGTTTCAGCAGTAGGGGTAGGGTTATGTGCCCACTGCCCCTCCATTCTGAGATCTCTTCTGTCTTGAGTTTGCACCAGTTTAGGGTATGCTGTCACAACCACTGTGAGCTGAAATGTGCAGTTGCCCTGATGTGTCAGAAGGTATTTCCTTGTATTCATCCACTGCTTTAGGCTAGTTATTAAGTCGTTATACCTCCTCTTCTGTTCACTGAGCCTTGGGTGAATGGTGTGGTACATATGCACGCATGAATATATGTATGCATGTGTGTAAATATGTGTGTATGTATATATGCACGTGCGCACGCACACACACACACACACACACACACACACACACACACACACACACACACACACACAAGAGCTGAGAATTCTGCACTTTCTTATTCTCTGCACGTTGACCAGTTGTGAGTCTCTGTGTTAATCACCATCTCCTACAAATAGAAGCTTCTTAGTGAGGGTTGGGACACGCATTGATCTGCGGGTGTAAAAAATCATTAGGAATCCATCTTGTTAAAAACCAGGTACTTGAGCCTGTGCCCAGCATTTTGGCTTCATAAATCTGGGGTGGAGCTTGAGAATAAACCTCAGCATCTCTCTGCATCTCGCCTTCTCCCTCTTCCTCCTCCTCCTCCTCCTCTATGTGTATTCATTCATGTTCATATGGAGGCCAGAGGCTAACAACAGATGTGTTTTGAGGCAGTTTTTCATTGAACTTTGAGCTAGACCTACTTACCAGGAAGTCCCAGAGAGCTCTGTGTCTCTGCTTCCTTGGTGCCGGAGTTGTAGACTCACCACAGTGAGTCTGGCTTTTGTGGTTTCCAGCCATCTGAACTCAGGTCCTCATGCTTGCTTGGCAGGCACTTTACCTCCGTGAGAATCTGCATTTATAGCAGACTTCTGTAGAACACAACCACTGCTAACCTGAGACCACATTGAAGGATTGTTTGGAGGCAGGGGGAGGACTTTAAGTATGATGAGGAAGCACCCAGCTGAGATTTCTGTTTGTATTCATGCCCCACACATTGAAATCACCAGCCTGGAGTTCACATTCCACTCTTCCTCCCACAGAATAGTTTGTCTTCAGACTTTGGCCAGTAAAGACAGGACATCACCCTCAGATGGAGCAGATAGACCTGAGACTAGTGACACTGGCAAACAGCTTGTTCACACACTTAGGTGGACCTGGGGCTGACCGTGGTTTCTGGCTTTGTTCTCCTTTTAAAAAATTCAGTGAGTAAGCTGGTTTTATAGGAATGTCTCTCAAAGCCATTCCTGTAAACCCAGTGTTTGTAAATTAAAATAGAGGAAGCAGGGCTCTTGAGCCCAGCCTTACCAAAACTTACCCTCGTCTACCCAAGTTCAAGATATGGATAAGAATCCCACTCATCACGTGCTAAAGTTGAACATGCCCTTATGGTCTCTGTACCCCTCCCCGTGTGTGTATATGTGTGTATGTGTGTGAGTGTGTATATGTATGTGTGTGAAAGAGTGTGCGTATCTGTTTGTATAAAAGTGTGTGTGTTGGTTATGACTTTACATGATTCAATTTGATGCTCTCACTGGAGGGAGCGTCTAAGAGAGGGAGAATTGGCATTAATTGCTTCATCAGTTCCTTGTGAGTCATCTCCTGCTTGTCTTAGTGATTCAACTGCAAAGAGAAGCGCTAGTTCCTGAGGGCAGACTGAGCCATGTTGCCTAGATGCCTCCTCTCAGGGACTTGTGATTGGGTATGAATAGATTGTGGACCTCATCTGTGTGTGTGTGTGTGTGTGTGTGTGTGTGTGTGTATAAATGGCAAATTGCCATTATCTCATAACTTAGCCTTTCTTCAGACCTTCAGATGTCAGTCAGGGCATTAACCCTAAAAGAGAACTATATCAAGGTGGTTGATTAATAGCTTAAAAATAATGGGGCTAGGACTATTGACCCAGGAGTAATGTATTGACTTGCCTAGGATACAAGAGATCCTGGGTGCAGTCTCCAATATTGAAAATAAAACAACAACCAAAGCTTCATGGACCAGAGGTGTAACTCAGTGATGGTATTTTCAACTAGCAAACCCAAGGCTCTGGGTTCAGCTCTCAGCAGTTAAAACTACTTACCACTGAATGTGTTTGTCCTAGCTTCCAGGTTCATCTACAGGTTCTGAGGGAAGAAGACAGTCTCCAAATAAAAGGTGACTGCTGCTTTCTGGGGCATGACATCGTGCAGCTGGGTGACTTGGATCGTAATTTTTGGTTTCTTGTTTTCTCCTTCTCAGCATTTGGTTCCCTCATGTCTTCCTGTTTGCTGGTACCTTCCTCTTCTGACTCTGTCGCTGCTGTTTCTCCTCTGGCTGTCCCAGGCCACCGTTCTTCCTCTGCCCAGGGCCTTGCTCACTTGCTATCTCCTCTGTAGGACCTCTGTCACCCCAGCACAGTCACTGCTCCTTTGTACAGATTAGGGGTTGTCCCCAGGTGACCCCACAAGAGGAAAGCACGGTTTTCACTTAATGAGTTGCCATTTCTCTTCAGGGAAGAGTCACACAGTGAACACATGGGTCTTAAGCATACAGCTCAGTTTTGATGGCTGTGTATGAAGCCCTTTATCAAGATGGAGGACACTTTGGACCCCAAAGAGAGGCCTGTGCTCTCTGTCTGGCAGTTCCTACCTCTTCATAGTCAACTTCTTTCATCCTAAATGCGTTTTGACTTGTTCTTGAATTTCACACAATTGGAATGTTTAGCATGCTCCTTTTATATCTACTTCTTTATTTCAACTTTTCTCCCTTCCTCCTCTACCTCCCGCCCATCTTCCTTATCTAAAATATGAGCTCTGTGTATCTGTTAGTGTCTCTCAATAATGCTTCCTGGGATTAGAGCTCAGGTCCTCAGGCTTTCCAGGGAGCATCTTTTTCCACTGAGACATCTCGACAGCCCAAGCTTTCTAAAAAAAGAAAAAAGAAAAAAACTAAGTTATTTGCAATATTATCCATTAGTATCAGTAGGATCCACAGTGGTATCTCCTCTCCATGTCATCATCATCATCATCATATGTGTGTGAGTGTGTATATGTATGTGTGTGAAAGAGTGTGCGTATCTGTTTGTATAAAAGTGTGTGTGTTGGTTATGACTTTACATGATTCAATAGTGGGATCAGACCCAGGGCCTTGCACAGGCTAGAGAAGTGCTCTACCATTGAGCCACGATCTCGCCCCCACCCCCCTGTTTCTAATATTGGTAATTTCATTTCCTTCTTTTCACACTTGATTTTGCTAGGTGTTAGTTGTATTAAGCTGTACATTAAGGCTTGCTTTCTGCTTCATTGACTCCTGCCCATATCTGGATGGTTTCTTTCTCTGTCCTCGTTTGTAGGTCTAATCTAAGCAACACAACTTTCTTTATACTTTAACGATTGACGTATCTTTCTATGAATGTACCCTCTCATTATCATGAAATGGCCCTTTAATTCTGATAGCTGTACTGATGCCCAATGCATCATCACGAAGCTGCTTGCTGTTCAGACATCACCCAAAAGACTCCAAGTGACCTCCCCTTGCTTTTGCTCCCATGCCACAGATATTATATATAATACTGTGTTACTTAACACAGTATTTTATAAACCCGGTTTTGTTTCCCTCAGGAGTTGTTCATTTAGTGATTAAGTGGTTTAGGTCCCAGACTCAGGGGACGATTTCTGAAGCTTTCCATGTTATGTGATTGCTAGCTCCACTTTTCATTTCCCCGACTCTTCTAATTGTTGCTTTCTGTGTTTTCTGGTCCTTTTGTTAGATGCATGTGTGTCTGTGACCATAACATCTTTATTGATTGCTCTTTTTGTAGCATGGTTGTATATCTTACTTTTTGCCTTGCAAGAATTTGTTTCGCTTTTATTTTTGTCTTGTGATAATCGCAATGCTGTCTTGGCTTTTGTTTTTTATTCTGGATTACATTTTCTTTTTTTAAATCTCATATCTTGAAGTTCATTGTCTACTTTCATTTTAAGTGGATAATCATTTTCACTTCCACAAATAACTTATAGCTTTTATTTAGTACTAATTAAATATGTGATTTGTGACTTCATACCCAATGATACTTATTATCCTTATTAAGGATTTTTAGCCTTAATTTATGTTTTTTGTCTGTCATTTTTTCTCCTTTCCTTCCTGCATTCAGATATATCGAAATCTTTTGCTAGTTTTAAAAGAAAGTAGTTTATTTTACTCTTAGAGTATTTGCCTCAATCTTAACACAAATTTAGTTATAAACACATAAAGTTCATCTATGGCTTTGTTGTTCCCAAGCCCCCTCCGGAAGCTGCTGACCCTGCAGGTGTCTCGACTCCTGTTCCATCTCACTTTCCCAGGTCACCTGTGTCTTGTTAATTAGCATCTTTGAGGACATCAGTCACAGTCTTCTGCACCTTGATTGGAACTAGACACAACTTGTGTGTGCTCCTGGAAAGGGCTTTCTTTGGGCAAAGTCAAGGATTGGTTTCGTTGAAGTGACTCTGGCATCAAGGAGGCCATCTAGTGGTTCTTCATAACAGCCCCAGTGTCTTTAGGGGCCTAGTTAGAACACTACTGGCAATCAGATCACACACTCAGAAGGAATAAATGAGTGGACTGGAATTTGGAAGAAAGTGTTGAGCACAAATAGCAAATATGCAAATATATGGAATTTCTACCAAAACAAACAAACAAACAAAGACATTACCAACAACAAAAACACTTTATTCTGTTCCCCCTAGATTTCAGTTATGTTTTTTTCTTCTTCCCCCCACCCCCCACCCCCGGGCTGGGTTTTGTTGATAGGGTTGCAAAAAATGTGTAAAATACATAGTTGTTTTATATGACTTTCCCTCAAGCCAAACAGCCATTATCAAAGGAAGTTCAGCTGTACCACTTGCAAAATATTATCCCTCCTGGATTGTTACTGTTTAAACCCCCCCCCCCGGGGGGGGCAGGGAAGGTCACAGGACTCTCACCTGAGCATCCAAATGCTCCTCACTGCCTGTTGTATGCAACTCTCCCTTAGTTGCACAAGGCCAGGGATGACTAGGTTAGGGGACATCGCATATGCAGCTATGAGAATGCCATCATCCCTGTTGGGTACAGACTTTCCAGTGTGGGCTCAACATCTGCCTGGAGGGGTGTAGAACTCAGGCTTCTGCACCTTCTTTGTTCAGTGAAAGAACTGGACCCTTGATTTTGTCTTGTTGCACAACCCCCTGAAAGTCTCTTTCTGTCGAGCTGCTGCCTGACTGAGCAACCAAACTTCTGTGAAGATCTCTCCCCAGAAGCTCATGTTGGGCTGGATGAGCCAGGGGAGTTATGACTCACTGGAGGTAGAACTAAACAGATGGCTGGTGGTTTCAGTGCCTACCTGCTGATGTCTGCCTTCCCTTACTCCCCACTCCCACCGAGAGCTCACTCTCCATTTTGACTTGCTCTCTGTATTCCTATCATGTGACCACCCTGCATGCGTGTTCCAGTTGGCGAGAAATTTGAATCATTGGGCCAAAACTCTACTCAGAGATGAGAGAAACGGACCGGGGAAGTTGTGTGGCTTGCAGATTGATGGTCAGTTTGGCTGAGATCTGATCTGGTCCTGTTTACACTGTGCCTCCCTCCCTGTGACTCACTACACCAACTGCTTAGGAAGTTGGTGGGGGGGCTGAGCAGGGTTCTTATGTGTCTCTTGCTGCACAAATTTGGAAACGACTAAGCCCAGGTTTGCAACTTGGAGACTTTACACAAAGGTCTCACTTTGTTGGGAAGAAAGTAGATACCTTGCTCTGATGCAGGGACACTGGGTTCTGGGTGTCAGCCTTCAGTTGGAGTAGCTTAGGCCCTTGTTTGGGGTGTCCGCTGAAGGCTGACTGTCAGGTTTCTATCCTTTTACCCCAGGTGGAGAATCCACTGCGCTGTGACTTCAAAGAAACTGTAGCGAGCACTGAAATAACCACACAGTGTGGGAAGTATTTCTCCCTGCAAGAGTTTCAAGCACTGCATTCAGAGATGTGTCTTAAGGACACGTTCTTTCATCAGCGTAGAGAATCTGGATTGTATTCTTTCAAAGATGCAACACCTCAAATTATGGCAGTCTCAGGCAGGTAAACACTTGAGGTTTTGATCTGTACAGATTCTTGGAGAGAGAGATGTTCTGCAGCTTGTGGCTCTGATTTGTAGCAGCACTTGGCTGATTTTGTAGAGTGACAGCCAGCTTGGGGAGGGGCGGGGAGTGGGGGGGGAGGAGTACAGAGACGCTCAGACACTGCTCTGCCATGGCACTTTACCTGTTTCCCTCTGACCTGTGCAGATGTGGACATTGTGCTCAGGCAGCCCTGGGCACAAAGTGAAAGTAGATGGAAGGCAGGGCTGGGGAGGTGAGTAGGCTTGGCTTATGGAAACAAGGATCCTGGTGGGAGCTCCAGAAAACAAGCCAGGTGCGGTGGCAGGTACATGCTGTAATATCAGTGCTGGGGAGACAGAATGGTGGATGCCTGGGATGGCCAGTCAGCCTAGCCTACTTGGTGAGTACCAAGCTATTGAGAGACCTTGGGCATGCTTCTCTCTCTCTCTCTCTCTCTCTCTCTCTCTCTCTCTCTCTCTCTCTCTCTCTGTCTCTGTCTCTCTCTGTCTCCCTCTGTCTCTCTCTGTCTCTCTCTGTCTCTCTTTCTTACACACACACACACAGAGTTTACAGCAAATGAAAATTAACTCCAGTGTTTATATTTTTAGCTTAGTGTTTACCTCTCCATTCACCGCCTTTATAGATTTGATATTTTGATGGCAGTAGTTCTCTCACACAACAGTCTCTATTACAACCATTTTTATTTTGCTTGTACACTCACTGTCATTAAGTACATTAAAAATGTCATGCCAGCATTTTTACCACATGAGATAGGCCTTTTATTACAGGTCATATTCCAATTGAACAAATAGTGAAACAAGGCCTTTGACCTTGCAGCCAAGCATAGCCACTGTTAGCACAAAGGCATCAACCTCCAAATGTTTTTTGTTGTTGTTGTTGTTGTTGTTTATATGGCTTTGCTTCAACACAAGTTACACTACCATTCATACACTACAATAGCAATTTTAGAGTTGTAAGGGAATTTAAACATGGGTCACTATATTCACACCAACAGCCTTTAAAAAGTGGTGATGGTATACCTAGGGGACATTGGCCCATTTCAGCCCACCATTTAAGGGTTCTATTCTGGAGTCTCACTCTGCTGGGCTTGTCTGTTAGTGGTTCCAAAATGCATACAAAATTAACTGATAGTTTATTTTTAGGTTACTCTTTCTTTCATTTTTCTCTTTCTTTGCAATTTTTATTTAATATGGATTTTTTAAAATAGTGTCTTCAAACAGGAGTGGCTTTCTTCTCTTTCTTTCCTTTCTTTCTTTCTTTCTTTCTTTCTTTCTTTCTTTCTTTCTGTCTTTCTTTCTCTCTTTCTCTCTCTCCTTCCCCCTCTCTTTCTTTCTTTCTTTCTTTCTTTCTTTCTTTCTTTCTTTCTTTTTTTTTTTTTTTTGCTTTTGTTTTGTTTTTAAACCAGAAAGTCTCAGCACTGAAACTCTTTCAGGACTTGTGTTCATGACTCTCGTGCTGACGTTTCCTCAAAGTCCCGTCTCTGTTCACATGTTACTATATTCAGTATGCTGCTTTCCCCAGGCTGCATTCGCTTGGCAGTGTTGGAAACCCAAAGTGTAAAGTGAAGCTCATTCTCCCCAAGTGAGGGCTCAATCAATTGCTTTTCCCTTTCACTTGGAAATGAGGTGAAGACTCCCAGAGTCCTAGAAGCAAGGACTGGTAGCCAAACAGCCTGCATACTCTAGACTCTGTGCCCTGGGGCTCTTCTGCACCTTCCTGCCTGCCCATTCCCCCCCTCTGTCCAGCTCCTCAATCCCTGTCAGTGTACAGCATTCACTGCCAGCTTTGGGAGGTCTGTGGGTGGTGGCTGAGAAGCTGCAAGGCGGGAGGAGGGGGGTATTGTTTGGGTTGGCCATGGCAACTGCAACACTGAAAGGAGCAAGCCTAGTTTTGGTTGCTCTGTAAATGGCCAGGATTCTGCCTTATCTCAGAATTCTTGGTTGGGCCCAGACCACGTGATCTTCTAAGTGTGGTTCTTCTAGCCTGCCTCCTGCAATCATGCTACCAGCCAGAGCTAGTAGTGGGAATGGGTTCCAGAACCCAGTTGAAGGTATTCCAGCAGAAACACAAAGGCCACAGCAACAGAGCAGGCAGCATGCTCTTGTATTCTCAGGGACACACCACCAGCCATATTCTTGCCAGTCACCCAGGGCTTGAGCATGGTGCCTCAGAGAGCCTCCAAAATTGCCAGTCTCTCTAGCAGGAAGGAATGGAAGGAGAGAGAAATCCCAGAAGCATTTGGTGTGCTAATTGCATTAGTTGAACATTTGCCACCCCTCCTTCTTTCTTTCTGCTTCTGAAAAGGATGAACAGCCTACTACATGCATTTCATAAAATGTCATTGAAAAAGGAGCAAGGTACAGAGTGAGGCTCTGTAGTTTAATAATAGTTTATTTTGCCGCTTGGAATAGTTTTTCCATTCAACCTAGGTGCCAGTCCGCTTATTTTAAGCTGTTATTTTATCCCTAGCAGATTACAGATTTTTATATTCTAGAGTTCCCTACTAGGGAAGGCACCTCTTTTAATGTTGAAAGTTAAAATCTCTTTGGTTCAAAGAGTAATCTCTCATGGGTCCTGAGGTTTGAAGATCACTCTTTCTAAGGGACAAAGTGACTCTTACTCAGACTCATCTGAGGCTGGCATTTCATTTTGGGGAAGTCTACGGAAGTTGGTGAGGGTTTCTGTTGAGAAAAACAAGTGGCCTTTTTTTTTTTTTTTATCACCCTTCAGTATCTGCTCTGTAAGCTCATGCATCATGGTGTGTGGCTGTGTCTCCCTGGGCGTCACAGTGTGCTTCTGAACCCTCTTACTATGACCCACAAACAGTGTGCAGATTTGCTCTGCTGATCCAAGGTAAAATCATGAATAAACAAGTGGGGGGGGGAGGACAATAGTCCCTCTGACTGACTTCAGCTATGTGTGTCCCCAAAACCCACTCCTCGGAACCTGGTTGTTCCTCTTTCAAACCCAGTTTGCTTAAATACCCGAAGCCTTAGCATCCTGCTTATCTTCAGTTGCCCTCTGTTTCCCACCCCCACCCCACCCCCATCCCCCATCCCTTTTCTTTGGGTGCTAAGGAGACAGGGAAATAATTACTCAGTGTGTAAAGCCTTGGTGGCGTGGTCACAGATGCTGAGATTAGCCTGAATTTTGTAACAGTTTACGGCAAGGTTTGCTTGCCTCTTTCTGAGCTGTTTTTGTTGGTTTTTCAAACGCGGTTGAAGAGTGAGTCATAGTCACTTCTTTCTGCTGTGGAGCCTCTGAGTCCTTGAACTGAAGAAACCAACATACACAGATGAACTTCAATGGATCATAGTAAGATTTGTCTAGTGACACACTGAATACAGAAGAACAGAAAACAAAAATAATACCTCCTCCCCACCCAGAAAAACCAAGTGTTTATTTCTAGATATACTATTTGTTGCACAGGTACATATTTTTTTATATTCTTTTATGAATATAAATGTTTCATATTCCTGACACTGGATAGTTTTCTGCCTTTGCTTTCTTTCTTTTAAATCTTTTTTTTTTCTTTCTCTTTTTGACAAGGTTTTACGTTTTAGCTTAGTCTGGTCTTGAACTTGCTATATTCTTTTACCTAAGCCTCCAGAGCGCTGAAACCACAAGTGTGAGCCACCATGCCTGGCTTGGCTATCTGTCTGTTTGAAGGGTTAGCTAGTTGAAAAATCTTACAGTTATATACAACTTATTTTATGCACTTGGACAGACAGATCAGAATTTCAGAGCCCAAATACATTTAAAATATCCTAAAGTTCCTTTTTTGTTGTTGTTGTTGTTGTTGTTTGTTTTTTTGTTTTTCGAGACAGGGTTTCTCTGTGTAGCTTTGTAGCCTATCCTGGCACTTGCTCTGGAGATCAGGCTGGTCTCGAACTCACAGAGATCCTCCTGCCTCTGTCTCCTGAGTGCTGGGATTAAAGGCGTGTGCCACCAACGCCCAGCATGTTCCATTTTTAATATAGTATTTACATTTGTTCTTTGAGTATTTTATACAGTCATGCTATGCATTTTATTGGATTCATCCCCAGTTCAAACCTCTAACTCAGTAGGTCCTCAACCTGTGGGTCACAATCCCTTGGGAATTAGGAAAACCCTTTCACAGGGATCACAAATCGAATATCCTGCATATCAGATATTTAGATTGTGATTCACAACAGTAGCTAAATTACAGTTCTGAAGCAGCAACAAAATAATTTTATGACCACAACACCAGGAACTGTGTTAAAGGGTCTCAGAATTAGGAAAATTGAGGACCACTGCCCTAACTCCTCCCAGATCTGTTCCCCCTTCCTGACCCCTTTTTAACTTCCTACCCTCTTCTGGTGTGTGTGTGTGTGTGTGTGTGTGTGTGTGTGTGTGTGTGTGTGTGTGTGTTTCTCTGTGTAGCTTTGTAGACCAGGCTGGTCTCGAACTCAGAGAGACCTCCCTGTCTCTGCCTCTTGAGTGCTGAGATTAAAGGAGTGCTCCACCATGGCCTGGCTCCCTCTTCTGGTTTTAATTAATTATTTATTTTTTGTAGTCCATCTTATCCCATTTGTGCTGCCCATGTACTAATGATTGTTGGGCACCACTGGAGCTCAGTTGGTTCACCAGGGGCCACATGTATTAAAGACAACTGAATTCTGGTGCCTGGAGAGGTGATTCAGTGATGGAGAGTGCTTTCTGCTCTTTCTGGGGCCCATGTTTGGTTCCTAGCACCCACCTCAGGAGCACAAAACCATCTGTAACTCCAGCTCAAGGGGATCTGAGCCTCTGGCCTCCAAGGGCATTTGCAGACACACACACACACCTACACGTAATTAAAGGTAACACAAACTAATGAAAAAGAAAACTGACTCTCTTGTCTCTCAGAAGCCAGCAACTGCCAGTAGCTCCTCAGATTGCTGTAGGATCTCCCCAACACTTCCCCTAAATGTTGAAGTGAAATGGCTTGATCTTGTATATCTTGCATAGGCAAGGACAGCTGTTGTGAGTTCATTGTGGCAGCTGTCTTGTAAGTCCCAAAGACATTGCTTCACCCCATCCCCTCTGATCTCTGGCTTTTCCAAGACAGTCCCGGACGGAGCCTTGTGGGCAGGGATTGTGATAAAAATGTTCCATCTGTGGCCGAGCACTCCACTGACACTCATTCTCTGCTTGTTCACCACTTATGGGGTTCTACACTGACTGATAGAACCCACCGCACAAAGTCACCTCTCTTTTTACGGTCTGGATACGGTGCCAAGCTGTGATACCTTAGGATGCTCCGATTTTACAGGTGAGAAATCTGAGGCAGAGGGGTTAAATGACAAATCCTACCGCACGTGGGCCCCTTGTTTGGTAGGCTGAAGCTGAACATGAGCTCTCTGGATCCCTGATTTAATGTTTCTTTATTGGACAGATTTTCAATTTGGATCTTTGAGAATATTTGGGGTTCTTGTTTTAGAAATCAATTTGCCTTGAAAATTTAGTATTTTGCCTCTAGTTTTCTTATGTCTCAAAAGCACTATGTATTCCTAAGCTAAACACAATTGTGGTATGAAGTACAGCCTGCACCTTCAATACCGAACAGTCTTTCGTGACTGCAAATGTCCATAGCTATTTAGATATTCTAATCCCCTTCTTAGATAGGTTAATTTGTGGATGGGAGGCCCAACCCCATGTTCAGTGTGAGGCGAGAACAATAAAGTATCAGAAGATAGGGGCGAGAGTGTGTTTGGTACTTGGACAGCACCAAGACAGCTCTCATCCACCTCTTCCCATGCTGACAGCCAGATGCCAGGGAAACCCTTCTTCAGTAGCATCGCTAATGATGGAGTGATGTGTATAGACTTGAAGGATCTTCAGATGCTGCTCTCCAATCAATAAGAAGCGTGGTTTATTTGCAGTGCAGGTGAAAAGATAACCACTGAGACCGAGAAGCAGTTCCCTGCCCATTGCCCTATTTCCTCTGTCAACTCTTGTGTCTGTGGAGGGGGTGAGTGGAACAGACATATACGGGTTCCTGGTGCTTCCTCCTCAGTCTTGCTGATGAGAGGTGTGTGCAGAATGTCACATCAGCAGTCTTGGGAGGGGCCCTCATTCAGCTCCTAGGGCAGAGCTTCAGCTTCAGTTAAGTGTACGTGGGTGTGTCTGTTCCTTGAATGGAACAAAGGGGTGGTGTGATCCAGATTGACAAAACACTCTCCGACTCCTGTTGGTTACCTGCACTTTATTGTTTATTTGTCTTTAGACATGGCAAGGAGATGTAGTCAATGCTGTTTAATCTATATTTGGCTTTGGAGAAATGTTAAATGAGTGTTTGGAAGGCAGGCATGTTTGGTCCTTTTGGGAAGACACGTTAAAAAGAATAACACCAAATCATTAAATGTAGAACACCTGAGCATTAATCCTAGCAAGCGTATTGTCCCTTTTATGAGAAATTTGGAGGAAATAAACTACAGGCAAACAAAACTCCTCAAATAAGAATTTTAGAAAAAGAAAAATGAAGCAAGCATCTTCTCTTTTCATTTGTTTTATATTTATACTGAAGAGAAGAAAAGTGAACAGTGCTGTTAGAGTTGGGCCAGCACTGCATTCTAACTTATTGATTTTTTTTTATTTGTCCTACTGGGAATTGAACTTCAGGCCTCACACATATCAGGCAAGTGTCTGCCATAACACATGTCCCCAGCTCCAACGTCACAGCTTCTTCAGAAATGGGGTTTAGAGGGGAGAGAAGACCAGGGAAAGGTATTAGATAAATTCAAAGGCATAAACAGCAATTGAAAGGAGCAGAGATTGAGATGAACATGGTGGCCTATACCTGTTATTCCAGCCTTCCAGAAACTGAGGCAGTAGGATCTAGGCTACCCTGGACCGTGTAGTAAGGCCATGCGCGCACTCGCGAACACACACAGACATAGACACAGACACAAACACAGACACACACACACACACACACACACACACACACACACACACACACAATGGTGGGTGAGGGGTGAGTGAAGGGGGAATGATGAGTTGTCAGTAATTTTACTTGTACATAGACTTTTGTTCATCTTTAATTCAATATGCTAATTATATGCTAGGGAATTGTCCCAGTTCATAATCTAAAGCAGAATGAGCTCATGTATGTGCTGCTGCTGAAATGTATTTAGCCCACACCACAGATGTCTTAGTTCCACTAATGCAGCTCATGCTGTTGCCAATGTTAAAGACACAGTTCTCACCTCCAAGGAATAGAGGAAGTTAAATCTGGAGACAATGTAGAGTGGCCATGGTGAAGGAACATGGATGTGGGTTACCGCAATTCTATGTCCCTATGGGATGCAATTTTCATGATTTTCTTTTAGATAGCAAAATGGTAAGGAAAGTTATAAATCAAGACACTTTCCAGAACACCGGTAGAAACATCAGGCAAGTTACAGCGAAGTGAGAAGTCTCTGCAGTATGTCTCATATGCTGTCTGATGACACACCTCCCGCTTGGGTTAGTGGCAGCTAGGGTCTGCTCATATATTCCAGATGATTTATCTAATTGTTGTAGAATATTAAATTATGAAATTACTCAGAGAGATGGGCAATAAATGGCTATTCAAAGGACCAGGATAGCCCACAATAAGCTGGCTTTGGACTTCCCATAGTCCAATCTCTTCACAATCGAAAAGTTGCGGCCAGCCAGGAGGTTGGTGTAGCATTAGATGTTGAGACACTGCAGCTCCTTTGGAGGAACTCTAGTCACACTGTGAACTGTTCCGCTGAGGTGTTTCGTCTTTATTGGATGGTGTTGGGGTGTAGGAGGACAGTGCGGTGGTCTGCAGGTGTAAACAGACTTTCCAGAGCCTCCCTGAAACCCCTACTGTCAGAGGGCCAAGGCCCCAAAGCGAGGGTATTTGAAAGGGAAGAATTTTTAAAGTGCAGCATAAGACCTGCCTCTAGGTTTTGTTTTTGTTTTTTCTTCTTAGCTATCTTTCTTTGGAAACAAGAAGGCAAGCTTTGTCTACTATGAAAAGGAAGAAATTCTCTGCCCACCACAGCCTTACTTATGACAACAGGCCCCTGGCCAATACGTCAGAGAATAAATCTCATTCAAGCCTTCATTCTTGAGGGTTCCTCAATGACCAATCACTTTTGTCCTTCTAGGAAGGTATTGAGTATTTGCATCTGAGTATATTTGTAATTAACTCCCTTCAGAGAGTATATTTACTATTTTTTCCAATAATGGCTGGTGATTAGACCTCAGGTCATTCGCACGGTAGAGAGACATGCCACCACTCAGTTAGAGCCCAGGCCTAGATGGTTATGTCAGTTTTAGACTTATTCCAAGGTTCCTCCTGCCCCCATCTTCCAAGTACTGGGATTGCTCCACCATACCTCATTAAATTAGAATATTTAAATGCCATACATGCTGATAATATTACAATGGGATGTTTTTAAGCACCCAATATGTTTGGACAGAAATAGTTGTAAAATTCCGTTTCCCCTTTTCTAAATGGAAGAGAACATAGTGCATTCTCTCATGGACAGCCATTGCTGTCTCTGTGACACTGCCATGTGGATGTATGGGAACAACCCTGTCTCAGAGACTCAATCCTTCTGATGCAGTCACACTTTTGATACCCAGTTTCCTTGCTTGCAGGTTTTAAGGGTCCCTCTGTACCTGGCTGGTGTCTGTAAGCACAAAGGGAATCGAGACAGATAACCAAAGTTACAAAGCTCCATGAAGCTGATCTCCACACATTCATCCTAATTCCTCTTGTGTTGTCCATGGCTTTCATGGCTGTGCTCTGGGGAGTGGAGAGTGAGATTTGAGGAGGACCCTTCCAAGGTGGATAATAATATAGAAAATAAGGGCTGTTGTTGTATACAGCATTTTAAAATTTAGCAATGGTCTAGATAGGTAGTAGGGAAAACAATATGAATAAATATGATTGCTTGTCTGAATAACTAGGCCCAGCCAATAAAACATTTTATGTGTGGGACTTTGGTATTTACACAGCAAAGAATTGAGGAATGTTGTTGTTAGGGAAGTTAGAGTTTCAGAAGCTTCTTATTCCGGAGCTGAGCCTGGGGGGTCTAGAGTTGCCCCTGCATGCCTGGTGGACTCGCTTGTGGAAGGCAGAGCCCCATGACTCTTTGAAGTCAGTGGCATTTCTCCTCTGCTCTGCTTATCCCAGGAAGCAGCAGAGATGCTGGTCTGGGCAGAATGGGTCCTGGTTTGCTATTGCTGATTGCTTTAGTCAAGGAGGAAGAGCTGCGGAGCTTTTATGCACACACCAAACACTTGGCAAAAAAGACTGGAGGGGTGAGTGTGTGTGTGTGTGTGTGTGTGTGTGTGTGTGTGTGTGTCAGGAATGGAGTGGTAAATTATACCTCCCCAAATGACTAATTTATGAATGGGTTCTTTTCAGAAAGATTGGAAGTCTGACCTTTGAAACTAAGAATATAAATCTCATAGAAATTTTATTTTATATCTGGGTTCCATAAAAGTCCACGTGAATGCCCACCATGATCTCAGGACCATGATATTCACTGTCTATGACACCAGGTCACCTATGTGGCACGTCAGCAGATGGTGTGGGGTCACTGTGAAGAGCTGAAGAGGGGTCTTTGTGGTTTAGGGACTAACAGTGGAATATGTGAGTGTAAGTGGATTGCCATCTGATAAAATGAGAGATACCCACAAAATCCCTGGTGGGACATGAAGTCAGTTATAAAATTGGCCCCAGAGGACTCATCTAAGAATGAAGGGGGTAAGCTAACTATAATTAGGGTAAGACTTCACTTGAGGAAAAAATATTCTATCAATCAGGGCTGTCTCAAAACGGAAAAAGCTGATCATCTGTTAATGGATGTGCTGTCACCCAGGACATGTAAGCATGGTTGAAAGGAGGCTGCTACAGGGTCTGTGAGCTGCAGAGAATACTGGATGGATGCTTTCTCCTCGCGCTGGCATGTCCTGATTATGATGTCTATTGTTTCACATTTTAAACTGGAAAGTACAATATAGAGAGCTGGGGAGGTGGTTCGGGAAAGTAAAACACTCCATGGAATCCAAAGCCAGACACTGTAGCCTGCATTTGTAATGTCAGGGCAGAGGCAGGAGAATCTCCAGAAGTTGGATGGCCAGCTAGCCTGGAATAACAGAGCAGTGAACAAGAGATCCTGTCTCAAACAGGTGGAAGGGGAGAATAGACATCTGATGTTGTCCTCTGACCTCCTATGCCACCTCCCCCAGAAGGATGTCTTACAAAACTAATAATGATAATTTGACATCTCTGAAATAATTTAAACAAAGATAAATAGCCAAACATTTCAGAGCTAATACAGTGGAACTTTTTACATATTGTATTCTTTACATAATTCTTTAAAATACGGACAAAACTTTACTGGTAAACCAGTGTTGTTTTTCCCAACCTAAAGAGCATAAAGTTAATGTCTGTTTCTAATTCTTTCAAGTCTCAGCAATAAGGTACTTGGTGATGTATTTAGGTTCTTTCTTTCTTTCTTTCTTTTTTCTTTTTTCATTCTTTCTTTCTTTTTTTTTTTTTTTGTTTTTGGCTTTTCGAGACAGGGTTTCTCTGTGTAGCTTTGGAGCCTATCCTGGCACTCGCTCTGGAGACCAGGCTGTCCTCGAACTCACAGAGATCTGCCTGCCTCTGCCTCCCGAGTACTGGGATTAAAGGCGTGCGCCACCGACACCCAGCTGGGTTATTTCTTGTTTAAAATTTGAAATGCATTATCAGCATAAGAAATAATTCTTATTCGAAGCACACAAACATATTGTTTCTACTTTTTATTAGCTTCTTTACATATATTGGTCCTACTAAATAATGAATCTCATGACATTTCCATGAGTGTGTATTATGTGCGTTGATTATAATAAGCCCTCATCCCCTCTCTCGGCCACCCCTTCCTTACGTCATTCACGTCATTCACGAGGCCTCCTTCCTTTAAAGACACTGCGTTTCTTATTCTTTGAGCATTGTGTACAATGTATCCACTATATTTTCATTATATTCACTTTAGCCCTGCAACTCTTCCTGGACCCATTCCCCTACTTCATATTCTTTTATTTTGATTTTACATTTGTTTATTCTCTGTGGTGCACGTGGCTGCACCACAGCCAAGTCTATGGAGCTTAGAATTTGCCAGGTCTTTCTTCCAGTCAGTTGTCTCCCCTTCTACCATGTCAGTTCTGTGGTTCCCAGCTCAAGCACTCAGGTTTGGCAAACACTTTTACCAGCTGAGCAATCTCATAGCACCCCCCCACACACACACACGTTTTAATAACCCAGTAAGTCCAGTTATTGCGGCCTGCAAGCACATAGGTGTGGGGCCATCCACTGGAGCAAGGGCCACCTAGCAGATGCCACCCTGCTGAAGAAAGCAGGTTGGCCCCTCCTCCCTGTTACAGCTGTCATCAGTTCCTCTCTAGGGATGGGAGCTGGTGAGTCATGCTAGTGTTGGCTGGCTTGATCTTGTGCAAGCAACCGTAGCTACAGTGAATTAAAGAACATATAGGCCCTTTTATGTTCACAGGACACTATTCTCCCCTGGCTTCTGGCTCTTCCAGTCCTTCCCTCCCATCTTCCAAGATTATTACCTGACCCTTGAAAAGGAGGATGTGTGACAGATCTGTCCCATTTATGACTGAACACTTGTTCTCTGCACTTCCCTGTTCTTTTCTCTCTCTAGACTCTGTATACAAGATAAAACAGACAGTATTTACCTTTTTGCATTGGCTTTCTTCTATGGGCATGTTACATTATTTAACATTTTCATCTTTTCACTGTTTTGACATATTATTTCTCCACAAGAGTGGTCTTTAAGGATTCTGCAGGGCAAATTTTTTGACTTGTGTAATTAGTGGCTTGGATTCCCATGTCTCCCTGCTCTGGGGTTACTTAACTCTGACAAAGGTGATTGAGGGAGGCCAGAGACAAGATCCCGTGACTTCCTCTTTCTACTTGTCCTAGGTCGTGCATTCTCAAAGAATTTCAGTATAAATTAAATACACTTCTTCATAAACTAGGCTGAACATAATTTAATATTTCCCTGAAGGTACTTCGGAGTCTCAGAGTACTTGAGGGTCACAGTGAACATCAATTAGCTTCTCGTGGTGGGTGTTGTGCAGGAGAAGGGAGTTAACAGTTCTGTTTGATGGAGTCCTGAGTGACTGGGCATTGGTTCTGTTATTATAGGGAGTTCAGTTGGGACCGAGGCTCTATGTTAAGTTGTCACACAGGAGTGAACGGAATGCAGGAAACTTCCTTGGCTGAAAGAAACTGACGATAATTCATGTGTCGGCTGGACCACGTGGCCCTTTTTACTCTGAGGAGCACTTTCACATGCATCATTTATTATTTTTGTTTTCCTGGAAAGGAAGCAAAGCAGAAAACTTGAGTCACTTGCCCAAATCATGTAACATAAATGTCAGAGGCCATGGAACTCCAAATGCAGTGTTTTTTTGTTTTTGCTTTTTGCTTGTTTTGGATTGTAAAGTATATCAACACACAGTGTGTTCGCTAGACTTACTGACAGTCCTCACAGCTCTCTGAGTGGGTTATCTTCAGTTCTTGTGACTTTCTGTTTAGGGATGAGGACACTGAGGTACAGAAGTTAGCGAATACCCTAGTGAGTGGAAAAGCTAAAATATGAGCCCAGAGCCTCAGGACCTAGAACCTACACTCTTGACCAAGGATCCCAGACCTGCTCTGTGTGTGCACGAATGCACTCACGCGCGCGCGCGCGCGCGAGTGCGCGCGCACATACACACACACACACACACACACACACACACACACACACACACACACACACACTTTTAGTGTCTGTAGTCAGCTTTCTGTCTACAAAGATCTTTCTGTCTGTGATTGTTTTGTCTGTGATGTGGAACCCAGATTTTTTGATTTGAGATCTTAGACCCTTTATTCATCCCTGAGTCTCAGTTTCCATATCCCAGATCTGACAATATAGGATATCTAATGTTCTTGTGAGAACAAGGTGAGACTCAGATTAGTACCCTAATGCAACACTGTGTCATAGCTTCTTGTTTTTAAAGAAGTGGCTATCATCACTTTGTATTGTTATCATGCAGTCATAATGAGCAACGTTACTAGAAAACTTTCCAACAATTAGGTATTTGCACCCATTTAATGAACGTGTGGGTATAAGTAGGTCATTCTTTTCATGGGCCCTCCTCACAGGGTAGCAGGGTTTGATGCTTCAAAATGGGCAAGTCTTATTAATTATATTTTCAAAATCACTAATCCTCCCTATACTCAGCTGATAAGATTTTATCCCATTAAGCAGCTATCAAGTTATATATGAACTGAGACCAGTCATCCAAACTATTAGCTGTAGAGTAAAATTTTTATAATATTTATTTCTGCCCTTTTACATGGTTCTGGGAATCAAATTCAGGTCCTCCTGCGTGCGCAGCAAACACCACACCAACTGATTCTTCTTTTCACCCTCTGTTCTGTTTTTGTTTATTTCTTCAGGATATCTTCTCAGTGATTCTTCATCACTCTTAAAGAAATTTTCTGAGTTGGGCGTTGGTGGCGAACGCCTTTAACCCCAGCACTGGGGAGGTAGAGGCAGACGGATCTCTGTGAGCTTGAGGCAAGCTACACAGAGAAACCCTGTCTCAAAAAATCAAAAAAATATTTTTTTTTCCTGAACTTCGTGCCTCAGGCTATAAATTCTTTCTATACCAGGAACTCTCTTAGCCTAATCAATGATTCTGACTTGGCAGATGACATTGATTGTAGCTGCTTCATGGATGCTTTACTTCTTTACATGGCTTGCAATTTTGTAAATACAAAAAGAGTTATTGTTTACAGTTATTCCATTTTTTTTTGTTTGTTTTGTTTTTCGAGACAGGGTCTCTCTTTGTAGCTCTGAAGCCTGTCCTGGAACCAGCTCCTGTAGACCAGGCTGGTCTTGAGCTCATAGAGATCCGCCTGCCTCTGTCTCCTGAGTTTAAAGTTGAGTGCCACCACCACTGCCCTGCTAGTTATTCCAAATTTTAAATAGGTCCTTTTTTGTTTTTACCATATAGAAAAGTATGATGGGGGAGGTCCTTCTGTGTAAATGTTTGTCTTATTCGTTGATAAATAAAGCACTGTTGGCCAATAGGAAAGCAAGTTAGGAGGGACTAGGAGAGAAGGAGGATTCTGGGAAATGTAGGAAAGGGAGAGAGTCACCATGTGATCTTAGTCATTGGCCAGCAGCACTGTAACTAACATAAGACTCTGTGTGTTGTTTGGGGGCCCTAGCGTGGTGGCTGGCTCAGGCAGCTGGTGAAAGAGTTGTCGTTACAAAAGTATACTGTATACTATATATGCATTTCCTTTTTTGCAAATTTAAAAATTACACTTTTGTTTGCATGCATGTGTGAGCTCAGAGAACAATTTGGTGGAGTCAGTTCTCTCCTACCACGAGGGCTCTGAAGGCTATACTCCAGGTTGCCATGGACTCATTGAGCCATCCTGCCCAATGCAACATATGCATTTTTAAACTATGAACATTTCTTCTCATTCCTCACAAGAACTTGCTTTCACTCTTTCAATAATACCTGCCATGTTATTCCAGGTTTAGAGGGCCGTGGCAACAAAGAAGTGAGATCCCCTGTGGGAAGGGAACCTGCCAGTGTCCTAGGTGGGTATTAATAAGAGGAGGGAACAATGGTCTGGGACCTGATTGTAAGGTGGTACTTCTTGGAATGAATTTCTAGGATGGAATTCCAAGAGGAAACCACACTTGCTAGTACGGGATTCATGGAGGTCACATCATGTTATTTCATACGTTTCGAGGCAAAGTGGATGGGCTGGAGCTGTCACTCCTGGTAGAACAGATGGCTAACATGCTAGCATGTGTGAGGCTCTGGGTTCAAGACTGAGCACTGCAAAACAAATAAGCAAAAATAAGTAGGTAACTAAATAATTGGAATAAAGGCCCAGTAGTGATTGCAAACACTATGCAATGTTTATTGGTTCTCTTCTTTTCTCCCCATTTTCTTTTATCTCATTGTCAGTTTTCAGAATTCAGTCCTATCTTTTCTACAGTGATCCAAGGACAGTAGGAGACAGATGATTTTGCATATGCCACCATGATTCCCGAAGGGCATCAGAGGAGAGAGCCTGCCCCATTGGTAGGCAGGTCTCACTTTGGGGACACTGACTATATTGTGGTGGGTGAATAACCGTGACTCAGCAAGTCATTCTCCCTCCATTTTCTCAGAATTAGTCAAAGAAGTTGAAATTGAGCGATTCACAGGGCTCCGACAGGGCTGAGGGTCTCTGATTCATATGCTCCTGAAAACTTGGGTGTGGGCCTTTTGGTCTTTACAAATGGAAATGGATTTGCCAGGGCAAGCCTGGAGATGTATTTTCCGATTATCCTCTCCCCTTGGGTTAAAGCTGACTATCAGTGTGCTGGGAGCTCTGACACTGAGCTGTTCTGAGCCCTCCAAAAGGTGAATATCTGGTGAAGGATGGGAGACGACTGCATGGGAGCTGTGTGAGCTTCAGGACAACTTTGGCATTAGCTCCTTTGGCATGTGAATCCCTGGCTCCTGGGTGTCTAGTTTCTAAGTGGGGAATGATGCTATTGGGCCACATAGACTGGAGGTCAGGATGCTGCAGAAGCTCACATGAAGACTCTCAGTTGCCCTCTTCGAGAGCTCACCCAGTCAAAGCAGAAACAATACTTAAAAGGAAAAACCAAAACCAAACGGAAAACCCCCATCTCCTTAATGCCCCCTTGGGGCTGCAGAATAATTTGGTTTGTTTGTTGATGTGTTTGATCTCCTTGTCCAATAGTGGGTAAAACACTACAGGAAAAAAAATGGGAGAAGTTTTATGTAAGAAAACAGAAGCAAAAACAAAAATAACCAACACCAACAACAAAGCAAAAAATGAAACCAAAATTGATTGCTCATAAACCCATCTTGGTTTAACGACGTTTCCAGTAGGAGGGTATGTTTTCAAGATCTTCCAATAGCCTCCATTATTATTACTCATTAGTAACCATGGTTTATTAAAACTTAAAATTGCTAAGAGACTTTAAATGTTCTTACTATAAACAACTAGTACATGGAACAATGGATAAGTCAACTCTCTCAATATAACTATTTTGCAGTATATGTATATTATAGCCATGAATAAATACTATTTTTATTTGTCAATTAAAGCAAACATTTAGATTAAAAAGCCCACTGTCACATGGACTATGCCCTATGCCCTAAATTTACTTGCCTTATGACTCTGAAAAATTCAGACCTGTAGTTCTCATACATTGTAGTTCTCAGATATGTAGTTCTCATACGTGAAGTTCTCATATAGCCTGACTCATCAGCTCTGACTGGAAGAATGTTGTCTTGGTCTAGGATCCACCAGACAAGAAATTCCAGCTGCATATGGGGAAATAATGCGTCTTAATATTCAGTGTGCACACAATGTGCACATATGCATAAACACCCGTGTTGTGTATGTGAATGTGATGGGGGAGGTCCTTCTGTATATATGTTTGTCTTATTGGTTGATAAATAAAGCACTGTTGGCCAATAGGGGAGCAAGTTAGGCAGGACTAGGAGAGAAGGAGGATTCTGGGAAATGTAGGAAACAGACAGGAGTCGCCATGTGATCCACGGCAAGAGAGGACCCATATGGCCAACGTCCTCGATAAGTTCTTATAAAATATATAGATTAGTAGTTATAGTTAATAATTAAGACTGAGCTAGCACACAAGAAATCTTAGTCATTGGCCAGCAGCATTGTAAATAATATGTCTCTCTGTGTTACTTGGGGCCCTAACGTGGTGGCAGGCAGAATTCAGATGGTTGGTGGAAAGAGTTATTGTTACATGAATGTATTTTATATATACAATATACCCATACTTTACAGAGATACAAAACATATAAGGGTTTTTTATACATACATATATATATATGTATAAATATATATGTATAAATATATATATATATATATTAGATATGCATACACTTAGTAAGCATGTATACAAAACACATACATACATATAAAACCTACCCAGTGCACACATGTATGTAATACATGTATGTACCCACCTAACACAGATGCACTACTCACATATACAGCACAGACATACATAATATACAAAATGAAAAGTATGCAGTCCAAGTACATGTACATGCACACACACAAATATATGTATATATATGCATAAACATTGTTAGTGAGCTGATCTAAGAGCTTTTGGTGGTCACTAAGGAATGTAATTGTAGAAATCTATAGATACTAACTTGATTTTTCACAGTGGTTCATTGCTAGTGTTAGAATGCTGTTGCTTTTTAGATAGTCCTGACAGAAATATAAGCAGGAAGAAAGGAAGAAAGCAGGTCAGATATCACCCAGAATTCCCTGTGGGAAGAGAAGAGTTCCTTTATATCATTGCAAAGTTGTGTTGAGCTATATCTGTGTGACCGTATCTCACCAACAGGATGCCACAAATTATGGAATGCTGTCAAACCATGCTGCACTTAACTAGTGCTCTGTGGACGAGGCCCAGGTCAGAAGATTTGTGAACCACTGGGCAGGAGACCCTTGGCTGGGAGCCTTGAACTCTGGAACTGAGTATGACTGCCTTTTTCATTTTCCTTCTATGACCGCAGAGCTGCCAGAAATATCCCTTATTTCTTGGTAGATAGTGTGTACCAGTCATAGCAGGAAGGAGACCCCAAGATAGACATTACATCAGTCCTACACTGTCTGTTTAGTTAGAAAACTTTTAAGGAAATCCTAGGTAGCATCTCTCAGAGCTCTGGAAGTTCATCAGAGTGTCTCATTGGCCATCCCTACCACCAGTTCACCTTTTTACTTTGGGTGTCCACCACTTATAGTGTGTGCAGGTCCCCAAAGTTTGAAGATGCCCTAAATAGTCAATGCCCAAAGTAGCTCCTTAGTTTTAGGTAATTCAGGAACTCAGTGATGCAAAAATCCCAGGAGCGCCCTTCAAGTGTTTCCAGTGAGTGCTTCATACCTTGTCCTGGCACAGAAGCATGATGCTGTAAAAGGTGGCCTTATGAGAGTACGATTTCTCTGTAGCTAGCATTCTATTTGTTGAGGCTTTCTGCAGGGTGTGTGAGTCTGGTGGCGAGGGGTGGGGGGGGCATAAGTTGCCAAGACAACAGTAATGATTTCACAGAGCTTTGGGGAACTTCTGTAAGGAATAGTTAGATTTGCTAAAAGATCACAGAAGCCACTTAAGTGTTAAATATAAACACATAGATTAACTCATATGTTTTGTCTTTGTTATGGTGCTGTGTATGTGTATGTTTGCTTCTCTTTGTGTGTATGTGTGCATATGTACATGTTTGCATGTTTTTTTTTTTCTTTTATTTCAGGCTGCTTGTAGAAAATGCTGATTCATAGTGTCATTGTCTTTTGCTTTCCTGGGAAATTCTCAGTCTGTTTCTCAGTTAATTTTTTATAACCACCTTGAATTTAGTCTCTCTACATAAATCTTTATGCATTTCTCTTATATACATATGCTGCTTTATTTCATGCTAATAAATGTCAGACATGTCCTAATGAATTCAAAGAAATGTCATTAATGTCATGGAATTCTCAAATTTTTTCCCCCTGGTTCTTAATATACTGAAAATTTCAGTGGTAAGTTCTAGTACATGCTTAGGCTGATCTGAGAGCATCCATGTCATGTCATCATTGGATCACCTGTGTCTTTGAGGTAGAACCTTGTGAAAATTCTCTCATTATTAAAATAGCAAGTTGAGGGGGTTAGGGGAGAGTTGGCTGAGTGGATACAGTGCTTGTTCTATAAGCCTGAGGACCAGAGTTCTGATTCCCAGAAGCTACATAAATGCTCCTGAGTGTGGAAACCTGCTAGTAATCCCAGCACTTGGAAAGCAGAGAAGGGATCCCCGGAGCAAGCTAGCCAGCTAGACTAGAAGTATGGGAGGCCAAGCTTCAGCTGAGACAGCTAGTTTAGAAATAAGGTGGAGAGCAGTCTAGGAGGACTCCTGATGCCGAGCCTCCACAGGCATGCACGCCGGCACACACACTTGCACCTGCACAAGCTAGTATGAGCATACATGCACAGATGCACGAACACACACACACACACACACACACACACACACACACACACACACACACAATTTCTTTTAGAAATTAAAATTAGAAGTTTAATTTTAGAGGCTTGGAAAAAAATTAAGTCAGTTTTGCCTCAGTAAGCTGAGATGGTATTTTCAATGAATACTTCTCATACGACAGACAGCTTCTCTTCCTGGGTGTAATTCTGTGCCAGTGGCTTGGCGCTTCTGTCTTCGGGCTTTGAATCCATGGATCCTCTTGCAGATTGTTCACCTAAAGCTTGTATCCCACCCAAGGTTGACCATGCCGTAGAAGCTAGATGGGATTGCAGCTCCATGGACATTGTGGGAGACTGCATTCTTTATTGAAAGACTTTATTTAGTTAAATACTTTTGTAAATATACAGAAAGTTCATGGGACTAAGAAACCTCACCCAGGCCACATAGGAGGTTCTCAGTAACTGTTTTGTTTATTTGAATGACTTTATTTATATCTTAAAAATGTTTTTTTAAAAAAAATCTGTAGTAATTGTCTTTAACTATTTGTAGGATATTTAAAAAAATCTCTCAAACAATACAACCTTTCCTTCCTGCTTGCTACGGATGGAATAATTGACTCCCCAACCAAGCAGATTACTTAAACTTTTCTGGTTTTAGCCTCGAGTATAACATCTAGTGACTCTATGTCAGGGAAATACATGTATGTTCTAAATAATTAGTATGTTCTAAATAATCCCTTCTGTCAGTAATATGTTTCAAGATAGTCTTTGTTACAGGCCTTTAAGGTGGACCCCTCTGAGACGAATAATTTCAAAAACAGAACTGTGTATTGTCTGTTAGAATATTGGCTGGATACTTTTCCTATTGGTCTCAATACTGCTGCAGGATGACCCAGTGATTTGTGGTGCTACCAGCTTTGAAATGGGCTCTGCTGGGCTCAGGAAAAGGCTTAGTTGGAAAAGAGCATTCCATGTAAGCATGAATGCATTCCATGTAAGGATGAGTGCTTTCCATGTAAACATGAGGCCCAAGTTTGATCTCCAGAACTGATATAAAAAAGCCAGGTGTGACCATGAAGAGGTGGCACACGCCTTTAATCCCAGCACTTGGGAGCCAGAGGTAGGCTGATCTCTGTGAGTTCCAGGCCAGCCTGGTCTACAAAGTGAGTTCCAGCTGTTACACAGAGAAACCCTGTCTTAAAAAACCAAGAGAGAGACAGAGGGAGAGAGAGAGAGAGAGAGAGAGAGAGAGAGAGAGAGCGCCAGGTGTGGTAGTATAAACTTAAAATCAGGATGGTGGGGAGACCGAGAACAAGGATCCCCAGGGCCATCTATGTGATGAGCTACAGAGTCACTGAAAGACCCTGTCTCAAAAAGCAAGGGGGTGGCTTTTGAGGAACTTCATCCAAGTTTGGTGTCTGGCCACCACATGCAAATCCATGAGAACCCACAGGGACACTGACAGAAACTGGCTGCTTTTACTACCACTGTAGCTGTTACCTCAGAGGGCACAAGGCATGTTCCAGAGTCTGAAATGACCCCTTAAAATTAGACTCATGTGTTTTAGTGTAATTATATGGATTCTGTGTGACAAGTTTGTTTGTCCCATGCTATATACCCTGAAAGATTTAGTATAGAAAACCGGAAAGTCAACATAATTCAAGTAATTATTTGTGAATTTTCATTTCTTGTGTGAATTTAAATGCATGTGTGAAGAAACTTTTAAAAAAATGGAAATGTCAGGACTAAGGAGATGGCTCAGTGATTAAGAGCACTTGTTGCTCTTGCAGAGGACCAGGGTTCAATACCCAGTACCCACATGATGGCTCACAACTGCCTATGACTCTAGTTCTAGGGGATCCAATACCTTTTTCTGATCTCTGTGGATATCAGACGTGCATGTGGTACACACATGCATACATGCAGGCAAAACATTCATCCACATAAAATAAAAATAAATCACCCACGAGGGGCTGGAAGAAGGAAAGGGAGGAGGAAAAGTGATGCAATTCTGTTTCAATAAAAAACATATTTAGCAAATAAGTCAAATAAAACAAAAACTACAAAACAAAATCAAACAAAGGCTAACATTCAATCTCCCTTTAAAGATTCACAATCAAGTGAGGAAGGAGCATCAGAACTGGTTCTCAATATCTCCAATGTAAACATTGTAACGATGGTTATGAAATTTGGAGGGCCTCCATGTATGTCTTAATTCTGTCAATCATGGCTTATATTTCACATGTAATGATTGAATTGATATTTTTGTCCTTGCGTTCTAGGAAATTTTATGAGATGATTTTAATACATTAAATTATTATTTGAACACTTTCTCTTTCAAAAAGAATTACTCAAAAATACTTTTAAATGCCTGGTAGTGGTGGCACACGCCTTTAATCCCAGTACTTTGGAAGCAGAGGCAGGTGGATCTCTGTGAGTTTGAGGCCAGCCTGGTCTCCAGAGCAAGTGCCAGGACAGCCAAGGCTATATAGAGAAACACTATCTTGAAAAACCAACGAACAAAACAAAACAAAACAAAAAAAACCCCAACCAACCAACCTAACAACTTTAAAATTCCATGAATATTTTAATAGAGGAAGTTATACATCAAGACATTTTTTTTCAAAGTCAGTCACAGATTGGTGAACCCTGCTGAAAGAGTGGTTACTCCCTGGCCTGGGAGAGCGAATCAGAGTCTTTAAACTTTGTACCCACTGGTGAGCCCTGCAAGCTCCAATGTGTTTATTGTCGCACAGATGGCCCTGATTAAATGTAGTATACTACAAACAAAACAAAAGAACATGGACACTGAGAAGGACTCTGTAGGGAAGAGGGAACACTGACAGAGGTGGGAGAGATGAGAGAAGGATGTGGAGAGACACTAATCAGAATAACTTAGATGCATCAATGAAACTGTCCAGGAGGAAAAAAATCATTTATTGTGTTTTTTTTTTTAAATACATGAAAAACATTGATTCACATTATTTAGGATTTTTGGCCCTGGAAGTGTCCTACCTTGTGTGGCCACTTGCAGTGGCATATGTCTGTCTTTAATCCTAGCACTCAGGAGGCAAAGACTGGGGAAGCTCTGAGAGTTTGAGGTCAGCCTGATCTATACAGCAAATTCTAACATAGCAAATTCCAGACCCCCTCCCCCCAGAGTGGGTAGGGAGATTCCTTCACAAAACCAAAAAATTTGTGTATGAGGAGGATAATAAGTAAATGTGGTGAAAATAAAATAAAATCTTCTTGTTTTTAAAGTAATTTATGGGGAGATAAAATACCACTGTCTTGTGGGTCATATTTCTGCTTGATCTTGATGCTTCCATGTTTACAGTTTAAAGATTGAATGATGACTGCTTTTGCTCAGGACACGTACCTCAGAGGAGGTGCCAGCCTCTTTTTTTATGACCTGTAAACATTTCATGTAAACTCTATAAATTCAATTAAACAAAGCTATCTTCTTGGTAGGCCAGGAGAAAAAAAAATAATGAATAACATCTTCTACTCAGATTGTAACTGGGAGTATCACTACATTTTTATATAATAAAGCCTTTCAGGGTATGCTGGTGTGTGTGTGTGTGTGTGTGTGTGTGTGTGTGTGGCGTGGGTGTAGCAGCAATATTGTGCATTTCTTTCAAAATGCACAAGATACCTCATGGTCTGTGGGTGGGGGAAACACCTAAGGTGCCTTCACCAGTTACTCATCTCCTTGTTCCTCTCCAGCAAGGGAAAACCCAGCATGCTGAAGGTGAGGGGGGGTGGGCTGGGGAGATCAGTGGTTTCTTAGCAGAAGGTATTGTGTTAGATACTCGACACCACGCAGGTGTATTACTTTATCATCAGTATGCATGGTGAACCAATGCATAAGTGGCATTCGTGGTCAAAGTGGGGCACTAATCCCAACACAAAAAATTACAGCATACCCACAGATTTGCCTGGCCTAACAGAGAATGCAAATTACAATCCTTCCCACACAAGACTAGCAATCCTAGGGCCAGAAGTTGAAGGGTGTGTGTGTGTGTATTTGTACATATGTGTGTGTGAATACATGTGCTGTGTGTGTGTATATATGTGTTGTTGTGTGTGTATATATATATATGTGTGTGTGTATATATGTGTTGTGTGTGTATACATGTGTTGTTGTGTGTGTATATATATATGTGTGTGTATACATGTGTTGTGTGTGTATACATGTGTTGTGTGTGTGTGTATACATGTGTTGTTGTGTGTGTATATATATATGTGTGTGTGTGTGTGTGTATACATGTGCTGTGTGTGTGTATACATGTGTTGTTGTGTGTGTATATATATGTGTGTGTGTATACATGTGTTGTTGTGTGTGTATATATATATGTGTGTGTGTATATGTGTTGTGTGTGTGTGTATACATGTGTTGTGTGTGTATATATATATGTGTGTATACATGTGTTGTTGTGTGTGTATATATATATATATATATGTGTGTGTATACATGTGTTGTGTGTGTGTGTATACATGTGTTGTTGTGTGTGTATATATATGTGTGTGTATACATGTGTTGTGTGTGTGTGTATACATGTGTTGTGTGTGTGTGTATACATGTGTTGTTGTGTGTGTATATATACATGTGTTGTTGTGTGTGTATATATATATGTGTGTGTGTGTATACATGTGTTGTGTGTGTGTGTGTGTACATGTGTTATTTGTAGACATGGATATGTTAGTGCATTGACCATTTCCTTTATTTTGTTTTCCCAAGGCAAATATTATTCATCAATATTTCTTGTTTGTTTCCTATTGCATCTCCATCACTCTTAGAATACCAGGTGAATAAATGAGTACTTTTAAGTTTCTATACAAAAATACCCACTCCCAATCTAGGAAGAGATACTTCATCTGAATTGTGTAGTTTATGTAATAAATTCAGAAAAAAATGAATTTCAGACTCGTAAGAATATATTCTCTCTGTTGTCAGAGATTGACTTCTCCCCCTGGCCCCCAATTCTCAGTAGTAAGAAGAGGTGAAGAAGACTCCTGGCTGGCTCCCGGAGTCTTCTGAATCACGAGACTGCAATCAGGTGGCTTTGGGCAGATAAGCTAAGTTTGCTCAACATCAGGAAAATGAGGAAGTAGACTTTTACCAGTGGTTTTTCCACTGTGGCTTCAGAATCCCCAGGATGCTCCAACAGGTTTCCCTGGAGTCAGCCCAGGGCTTGAAAAGAGTGGGGTCTGGCTTATAGACCTGGGAATCAATATTTAGGGAGGCCAGAGTCTCCCTAAATTCCAAATCCCCAAAGTGAAATGGTACAGAATCTGGAACTTTCTGAGACCAACATGACCCAAGTGGAAAATTCCACTGATGAGTAACACAGGTCTAAGTGCACTGGTGCCCTGGAGAGATTTTAACCTGTGGTCTCTAGGCTGTCTTTGTGACATAAACATGCAACCCAAATGAATTTCATCATTATATCTGAGTTCTGTCACCATACCTCATTGTATATGTGCAAAGCATTCCAGAGTCTGAAAAAAGTTTAAAATCCCAAATACCCCTGGTTTGTGATAAAGGATGCTTATCAGTGTTTATCATGATAGGCATTTTTATTCCTGTGACACTGTGAAGGCCATTTCTTTATCTTACATTTGTGATAGAAAGTCCTCATTGGCCAGTAGGAAGTGATACATTAAGGGAATGGGTCTTCCATAAGGAAATCAGTATGGAAAACTTTCAAATGGGAGCGGCTGGGTGGGGCGACCCTCACCATGGGCTACTGCTTGTTCCCAGTCAGACAAGTCTAGATTGTTCCAACGGATGGAAATGAAACTTGAAAAATTGTTCTTTCTTTCTGTGGGGGCAGCATGAAGTCCTTGCCATACTCAGGGGATTTTTGTTATTGTCCTCACACCTTTGAGCTCTGATCTGTGGCTGGACCCATTGACTCTGTGGCTTGCCTCTGAATACCAAGCAAATGATGAAACAAGTGACTATTTTCTGTCACCAACCAAAGAAGGGGCCTGAGGCATGAGCCTTGCCTTTGGCAGAAACACTGATAGCTCCCTGGCATCCCGATGCTCCCTCCTCCTGGCCCCTCTAGCTCCAGCCCACATAACATCTCAGTGGAAAGGAGAACAGAGCAGCAGAAGAAAGGGAAGTGGTGGGAATCCTGAGATGGTAATACCCGCGGTGGCAGCAGAGCTGTCTGCCAAGCAGAGAACACCAGTGAGCCTTCGGGCACTAATTGCCAAACATGTTTGTACTAGAATGGGGTTCAGAAATTCAGACAGAGCACTGCCTGTGTTTAGATTTCATTTGGGAAAGGTTGATTTATTCCCAGTCGAAATGCAAGCATCTATGTGTCAGGAAACACTCGAGGTGGCTCCCTAAGCCCCTTCACTACAATCTCCAAAATGTGGAGGGCAGAGGACTCCCATGACGTCAACTCTTTAAAGGGAGTGAGACTTTTTTTCCTTCTGAGCATCTCTGCCTCATGAACATGAAGGAGGGCTCTGGGCCAAAAGTTCCTGCGGGGAAGTTAACAGAGGTGGAAAGTTGAAATAACCTGGAAGGTACCAAAGCTGAGAAACTGCTCTTTCTCTTTGCAGCCACAATTAGCTTTGGAAGACAGTCAATGGAGACAGGCTCAAGGCAGGCAGCTGTGTGGGTTGTTTCTATGTGCTGGCCCATGGAGGGGGGAATCTCCCCCTAATTCTCCCTCTCTCCATCTTTCTTCCTTCTCCTCTTTCCTGTTCCCTCCCTCCAAACCCAGAGTTAGTCTCAGGTGAAGAAACCCACTTCCTGTAAGCTTGCCTGGCACAGAGCTGGCTAGGTTTGTATGCACAGTATACAGGGAAGTGGCTGGTTGTTATAAAGTTGGTACTCTCCAGCAAGTAACTCAAGTAACTCCTTTTTTGGGAAAGCAAATGATGGATGCTTTCTCTGTGTTTTGGGAAGTTGGTCCCATCAGCTTCTGGCTTTTGGCTGTTCAGGCTCCCTGTGCCAGTGCAGCTGTGAGCCAGGTTTCTAAGGCTCTTCTGACCCAGGTTGGCAGCCTCCTAAAATTAACTGTCATTTCAAGTTCAGCTAAAATATATAACTTAACAAATAAATAATATGAAGCGTATGAGTAGAAGTCAGAAAGTGAGGGTTAATGGACCAGTATGTAGCAGTCATGCCATGAAAAATACCTTAGAACACTCCCTAGGCTCCCTGGGCTCTTGCCCAGGCTAGCACTTTGTTACCCAGGAAGACTTTGATCAGTTCTTGGTGGTCCATCATTTTCCATTTCCCCATGGGAGGTTCCAACTAACTGAATCCTTGCAAATTTTCTTAAATGAAGCAACACAAAACCACTTGTATGTGTCATTATTTATCATAGGCAGTGTATGAATTAGCTTGAAATGAAGATAGGTATTCTAACTTTAAAAATGTGTGTGTGTTGTGTGAGAGAGAGAGAGAGAGAGAGAGAGAGAGAGACAGAGACAGAGACAGAGACAGAGACAGAGACACAGAGAGAGACACAGAGAGAGACAGAGAAACAGAGAGACAGAGAGACAGAGAGCACATGTCACAGCAAACTCCTGTGGAGGTCAGAGAACAACATTGTGGAGTTGGCTCTCTCCTCCTCTTTATGTGGATTTCAGGGATGGAGCCTAGGTACTCAGGTTCGAGTGGCAAACGCTTCCACCCTGGGAGCTGTCTCAACGCCCCCCTCCACCCCTTTTTTGTTAACATTCTATATAACCTTGGATGGGAAACCCTCAACTATATAATTCAGTCTTTTTTTCTGATCTTGGAGCTGACAAACGAGA
The DNA here is from genome assembly GCF_003668045.3 of Cricetulus griseus. NCBI lineage: Eukaryota > Metazoa > Chordata > Mammalia > Rodentia > Cricetidae > Cricetulus > Cricetulus griseus. Next base: position 265,580,722 of record NC_048596.1, on the reverse strand, counting down.
GTCACGGAAAGGAAAAGGGGATTTTTCATGTCAGACCCAACATGAGCTGTGTTTAGATGCAGATGTTGGCAGACAGGCGTAGGGTATGCTTGGAAGGGAACAGCTGCTACCCCAGAAGGCTCAGGGTTTACTTCTGGTGCTGTTGCCCTGGGTTTCTGCCTTCTATCAAGGCTCTTACAGATGTTGCTGTGCAGGGGGAAAGGTGACGTTAACAGCTGGTCTATGACAGGTACTGGTTGCACAGGGGCCTTTAGTCTTCCAGGACTCTGCTCTGTCCAGAATAGACGTTCGTGCTTTGTTTTTGTCTGTGTAGCCCTGGCTGGCCTGGACTTGATCATGGATCATTTTCCTTCACTTCTGCATTTAACACCCATACATACATTTCATTTGTTGCTGACAAGCTCCGCTGCATGTCTTGCTGGCACTGGAGCCTCCCTGTCAATGCTCCCTGTGTATTCTTGGGAAGTTACATAATGGCAGCTCTTTAGTTTACCGTGCAGTCTTCTCAGAGACTAATGGCCTAATCAGGACTTCAAAACATACAAACAGTTCAACACAGGCAAGTGATTCATGGAGCTCCTTCTCCTGACAAGACTGAGCTAATGGGAGTGAGAAGGAGGTGTGCAGGAGCAGCTTTGATGTGTTGAAACAAGTGTGTTCCACAAACCCCATGCTGCATTGCTCATTAATGAGAGATCCACCTTCCTATACATGAAGCAGGAATGCCTTACTTAGCTCATACTTGGCCTTCCTTAACAATGTAATATTTCATGTATTATGACACCTCCCATTCCCCCTTTCTAATAAATACTGATTGGGACAGTTTTGGAGAGGTGGCTCTTCATCACCCCACACTGCACACAATGTCACGCCTCTGGTCCTGTGTCCTGGTTTCTTAGGATGGAACTCTAGTAAAGACTGGAGAGTAGGGCTGCCTGGCTTACTTTGGGGCATTGTTGATTGACAGGCATTCTTATCCTTCCTCCATGGCAGCACTTTTCCTTCCAAACTGTCAGGCTGAGAAGCAAAGAGTTTCAATGTGACAATAAGGAGGGAGTATCCAGAAAAGGATCCAGGGGTCCCTCCTGGAGCAGTGCCCAGGCAGGAGAGGAAATAGCACTTGCTCCTTTGCTGGGATTTGCTAGAAAGCCCCAAAGTCCCGCATCCCTTCCTTCAACCTTTTATCTTCGATGGTTTTTCCATCCCTTAGCTAGACTACTCGTTTAATTTTTGTTATTCTTGAAATTGCCCATTTTCTAGCAGCTACAACCTCCATCTCATAATTCCCAAACTTTGCTAAACACAATGATGAGTGGTGGAAGGTGGTGCTTTCTGAATTCATGGAATGTATGGTTCATTTGTAAAAGAAAAATAAAGCAAACCTTTAGTGCACATTTCCTTCCCCACATTCATGTAGTACTTGGGCTGTCTGAGTGATTGTAAATCACCGTGACTAACAGCCACTCTCATTTATTTCACTTTAGTTTTAAGCCATTGGAACCTGGGACAGTAACCAGCTCTCGGTCCTTTCTTATGCCCATCCCTCACTATTGGTTGACAACTCATGCACAAGCCAAGGTCCCAGACAGCCTGGACCCTTCTTCCTTGGGAGGGGCTCATGAGTGAAGAGCATGGTGATGCCTGTGTCTTGGTGAGGCTGCCTTCTAAGGAGCCTGTAAATTTCAGTAGAAGAGGCTGAGAGGTGCTGTGGATAGAAATTTATTTTGGAGCCTGGAATATCATGGATGAAAGAAAGGGGGAAATGAACAGGAGATGTTTGGGGAAGGGAGCTCTTTGAGGAGTTTCCTGGAAGCTGGAAGATGTTGAAGTAGTTGATCAAATTGTGCAGCTCTTATGCAGGCAACCACAACTGCTGTGAATTAATGAGTGTGGCAGTCCACCACGTATAGAAGACACTGTTGGATTTTGGTCCTCCCTAACCTCTGGCTTTTGTAATGGTTCCGCCTCCTCTTCAACAATGGTCCCTGAGTCTTAGGGGTGTGATATGAATGTCTCATGTATGGCTGAGTACTCCATAATCGCTTACTTTCTGCAGTTTAGCCAGTTGTGAGTTTCTTTATTAACTACCATCCACTGCAATAAGACACTTAGCTTATTGAGTTCAGACAGCTGCACCGATCCATGGGTGTAGAGAGATGAATTTAGAGGGCAGTTTCATACAATGTCCATTTAGCAAAATAATAGAAGTAAGTTCACACTCAGGTTCCTATGAACTTCCTGGCAAGATTTTTATCACCAGGAAGGTTTCCTCCCAGGGAGTGGGCCTTGAATCCAATCCGATAGTAGTTGGTCACTGCCATAGCATTTGCCACACTGTTGCACCCATTGGTGTATCTTGCTACACTAGTCTTTATTGAAGTTCACGGGATTCACAGCTGGGTAAGACTATTGATGGCTCCCTGCCCCAGATGCATGCTCTAACTGGTATTATGACAGTTAGAGCCAGCATGGAGAAAGCTTCCTGCTCAGGTTTCTCCATGTCCTGTGACCAAGAAGTGTGATGTCTTCAGTAATAGGGTCTTGCCATTAAGTTCTGATAGGCAACCAAGAGCAATGGTGATAACAACACAGTCTGTACTGTTTTTGGGCAATCTCTGGGACACCTTTGATCGACAGGCTGAGGGGAGATATCTTACAACTGGTACTGGCTTTTTGTCTACCTATGACTTCTTGGGGGAGTATTATCCATTTTGCAGGACAACTCAAATTGAAGTGTGTGTGTGTGTGTGTGTGTGTGTGTGTGTGTGTGTGTGTGTGTTATAAAATGGTTTCCATAGAATTTCACACAGTCTTGGTTATCTTCCTTCCCCAAACCCCTCCTCTATTCTACCCATCTATCTCCCTCCCCACTTAGCCCCCCTTCTTTTTCCTCCCTTTTCTCCTTCCTATCACTTGTGTTCTACTGTGCCCTGATACAATTCTTTTAATTATAACAATGATAAACCTATTCACTAATTTTTTTAGTAAAAGCTTAATAGCTAGGGGTATAGCTCAGGGTTAAGAGCAGTTGGCTAGTTCGATCGGCAGCATTAAATTACTTAGAATAATTGAAAAGCAGCTTTATGTTAGTTGGAGAATGGAGTAAACCTTGCTGGATTTGTAGTGCTTTGCCATTCCTTGTTTATTCCCCTGACTGAAAGCTGGGACTCTGACATTTCCATGTAATAAAAGGAAGGTTTGAGCATCTGCACATTTACAGCCCCCTCTCCTCTCTCCCCAGTAGGCTAGTAGTACCCGGACTTTATTACAGGAAAACTGTTGTATTGAATACACAGAATCATGTTTGCAATATTTATGGGTAACCCAAGGGTGTTTCAGAGAAAGCCTGGGCAATATTTGACTTTTTCCAAACTTTAGAACCTATCCTCTTACATGAAAATAAACCCCCTGTCTCTCCCTTCCTTCCCCTCCCTCTTCAGTTCTTTCTTCTTCCTTCCTTCCTTCCTTCCTTCCTTCCTTCCTTCCTTCCTTCCTTCCCCCATTCCCTTCTTTCTCCTCTCCCCCTCCTCCCCTTCCTTTCTTGTTCCCCACCCCCACTCCCTCATTTTCTCTCTCCTCCTTTTCTCCCCTCCTCCTCTCCTCTGCTTTCCTCACTCCATCTCTCTTTTCTTTCCTTCTATTCTATTCTTTCTTTGGCCCCATTCTCCATCCAGCCATCTTTCTTTCCTTTCTGGTTTCCTCCTTTTCCTTTTGGTAGACTGGCTCTGAATTTTGAATTAGCATATGAAGTATGCGTTTCCTTGTGGCATTTTCATGTGTACTTGTCTGACCTCACCCCACCCGCCCTCCCCATTTCATTTCCCATCCCTGCTCGCACCTTCTGCCCCCAGTATTCTCTTTTTCATTTTCATGTCATACCTATTCTCTTCCCCCACACCCATGCCGGAAACCTTCTTTTTCCCTCTCATGGGCCCCTTTCGAGTTTCATGACTTCTCCCCATGTTAAGGCCCATATATATATAAACTAGAAGCTAGGAAACGCATGAGAGAGAGAGAGAGAGAGAGAGAGAGAGAGAGAGAGAGAGAGAGAGAGAGAGAGAGAGAGAGAGAGAATGTGGCATTTGTCTTTTTGAGCCTGGGTCACTTCGCTTAATATAGTATTTTTTTCTAATTCCATACATAGTCCTGTAAATTCCATTTTGCACAATGAGCTACTTTTTCTTACCCATTCTTCTGTTGATAGACAACTAGGCTGTTTTTTTTTCCTCGTTACTGTGGATAGAACAGCAGTAAACATGGATTGTAAATATCTCTGTGAAATGACACAAGGCTCTTTGGGCACAGTCCCAGGAATGGTAGAGAGCTGGGTCACATAGTAGATTCTAACTGTAGTTTGTTTTTTGTTTTTTTTTTTTTTTTTGAGAAATCTTCACACTGATTTTCATAGTGTCTGCACTATTTTATACTCTCACCAACATTAGATAAGGATTCTTCTTTCCCCATGTCTTTGCCAGCATTTATTATTATTGATTTTGAGGCAGGTCTCACTATGTAGCCCTAGTTGGCCTGGAACTTGATAAGTAGACCAGGTTGGCCTTGAACTTATGATCTTACTGCTTCTGCCTCCCATGTGCTGAGATTACAGGCCTGAGGCCACCTGGCTTCCTTAGGTGTGTGTGTGGGGGGGGGATAGTATGGTCTAATTATATTCAAATAAGGAAATTGCTGGTGTGTAACTCTACAGCTTTCTTTAGAAAAATAATTAAAGTATTCGTTGATCTTTCTGAATTCCTTAGTCTAGGCTCCTGTTCAGTTTTCTATCTTTGGTCTTTCACTTTGAGCTGGGAAAGAACACTAGCCAAAAGACAGCCAGGTTCTGAGCACAGCCCATCCTACCATCTGTAAAGAAGAAATAAGCATGTTTGTCTTAAAAGGCAGTCTAAGATGGAATTACAATAGTGACTGTTGTAGCAGAACACATGGCATTGGTTGAAAGTGTTTGAAATAAGATTTGCCTAAAAAGATACTCTGTAGTTGGTTACAAGTTCTTCATGTTTTGTATTTGTTTGTATGTGTGTGTGCATTCAGTGTGCCTGTTGGTATATGAGAGTGTGGGCACGGGTGGAGCTTCCAGAAGCCAACCTGCAGTGAGAGTCTTCACCTCCCACATTGTTTGAGACTGGGTCTTTCTTGTTTGCTACTGTGTATACCAGCCTAGTCAGGCAACCAGCTTCTGTGGATTCGCCATTCTCTGCCTCCCATCTCAGTGCAACAGTGCTGGGACTGTAGACATACACTACTGTGGGAGTGCCTGGACTGTAGACACACACTACTACAGGAGTGCCTGGACTGTAGACACACACTACTGTGGGAGTGTCTGAACTGTAGACACACACTACTATAGGAGTGCCTGGACTGTAGACAC